>NC_134275.1:81818611-82021111 GCF_031893055.1 Leptodactylus fuscus
AGGAGCGAGATCAATGGGGCAGGACCTGGGAAGAAATCGCATAAGATTCTTTACAATTCTACCATCTTCTACTCTGCACTGTCCGCCAATAGAGAAATAAAAAATAAAATCAAGTAAAAAATACAACGCCAAGACCACGCCCACATGACAGGTACAAGCCCCATCCTGGTGACAAAAAATGTGTCCGGTCCTGAACTATAAATAGGGTGTTGCTGTAATCGTGACGCTCCACCAAAGTTTCCATGAGATTCCCCACCAAAAATAATGACAGAATTGTAATTTTATCATGTGGACGCCCCAAAATGATAATAAAAGCTAATCAAAACATTGTATGTCCCCCCAAATGCTAAAAGTACAACTCATCATGCAAAAAATAAGCCCCCATATGACTGTGGACAGAAAAATACAAAAGGTATGGATTTTGGAAGAGGGGATGGAAAATATGCCTTAAAGGGGTTGTCCAGGAATTGGACAAACCATGGAGGAGGCCGGGGGATGAATCTATACCCGGAACACTGTTGTGAAATCAGTCTCGCACCAAGTCCTCATTGCCAGAAGTCCTGTGACCCATGCGATCCAATCCGTGGTCTCAGCGGTCACTGGAATGGAACTGGAGACGTTGCGAGGAGGCTCTTCCCCCGGCCTCCTCCATGGTTCCACTGGAAAGGAACTGGAGACGTTGCGATTTCAGAGCGCTGGGGACACGTGAGTAGTATTGTTCTTTTTTTTTTATGTAGTTTGTCCAATTCTTGGGCAACCCCCTTTAATGCTCTAATCAATTTACATATGAATCCCTTTACTCAGAAAGAGCGCCACTCCTGTCCACAGGTTATGTTTGGTACTGCAGCTCAATCCCATTCACTATAGTAGATCTGAACTGTAATACCACACACAACCAGTGAACTAATGTGATCATTTTTCTGGAAGAAGACAGCCATGTTGTCTTGGAAGACCCCTTTAAGATATAATTGCCCCGTATTACATACATATATATTGTGTTATATGTAAAATGTAACTCACGCAGGGTGGATTGTCCATTCCATATGTTAGTAATAAATTCAGACTTAAGGTAAAAGCTTGAATACGTTCTCGTTGCGGTGGACCCCCACTTGGATGTGGTTTTCTCATCATACAGAGCACAGATTGTGACGGTGAGTTTGTTCACATCGCCATACACTTTCTGCGGTATTATATTGACTTCAGGTTCAAAAGGTACCAAAACCCGTAGAGACTCATCAATGGATATGGAATAGCTCAAACTTGTTCCACTCATTGACCTCACGGACACCGACACATCGAGTTTTGGCTCCTTGACCAAGGAGGTGCAGAGGGGATTTTGGAATCCGCAGTGGGTTACGTTCTTCACCGCGATGACTTTGTACATGAATTGGTAGACATCTGATGAAAGGGGAAATGACGACTCAATCAAGGTGTCCTCGATGTGGGATGGTGGGACAGAAACGTCCATATTTACATAGGTTTTATCAAATAACGCTTGGGTTCCCCCTGCAGACAAAAAAATCAATACGAATATGAGTTGGGTAGAAGAAAAGAACTCCATTAGGCCGGGTCCACATCTCAAGTCCTTGTGGTCTGTCAACAGAAGAACGGGCTAAACATTAAAGGGGGATTTGGAAGAATTGGACAAAATCTTGTGGCGGCCGGGGGAGCTGTAACTTACCTGTTCCCTGGTCTTAGGTCTCCACCGCTGGTGTCTGTTTGGTCTCCTGCCATATCCTTGTTGCCATCAGTCTTGGGTCTCAGTGGTCACTTGGGAAGCAGGACTTCCGACAACAAGGACAATGCAGGCGATGGAACAGAAACTGTTGGTCAACAACGGAGCCTCAAGGGCAGGTGAGTATGATATTTTTATGTTGCGCTCCCCCAGCTGCCAGAAGGGTTTGGCCAAATCCTGGACATTGCTTATAAGATGGATCCATGGGAGAAAGTGACTGCTATCCTGATAGGAAGGTTTATGACCATGGACCCTCTCCTACGGATAAGGGAGAAGTTGATCTGATGGGTCTTCCCCTTTAAGCTTCTATCTCATAAAATCCCCTGTTTAAAGTTCCTCATGAATGGCAAGTCAGGTTCCCCATTAAATACTACTTGTTTGGCCCCATTTTTGGCACTTATTTATGGACCTTGTCTATTCATCTAGCATCATTAAAAGGATTGACCAGGATAAGCCACGAGGTGAAAAGAAACAAACCAAAAAAAACCCCATAGTCATCAGTTATCCAGTGTCTCCCACCACTGTCTGGTCCTGCTGCTCCCAGGCCTTGGCCTATCAGTGGACATCAGTCGGTACCTCCGAGCCAGAGATAGGATATCCGGGACAACCCCTTTAATTACAATCTCCTCTTACCAAATGCGCAGAGAGTAAGGAAAATCAGGGTTCTCATTCCACAGTCCATCATTTAGCCTTCGACAGATCCGGTGATCTCGTGATCCGGTGAGGAACCTGCAAGTAACTCAGAGCAGGATCTATGGAAAGAAGAGACACGTCCAACAATATAATTCCCCCTCAGTGGCCTCACACACAGTATAATGCCCCATTATGCCCCCAAAAAGTCATCTATTGACCTCTACATAATAACCACGCATAGTGCACACCATGGATAGGTCATCAGTATGAGAAATGCATTATGGGCTGGAAAACCTCTTACATGGACACAGGAAAACCTCAATAAAGTCTTGGCGTAGCACCGAATGTCCTATTTTTGTACCGCGCGGCACCAAAGTGAAGAACATGCAACTGAGATGATATCCCAAACTGTTCATAAGCACTTTGAAACGGGGATTGAGTTCATAGCAGATGACATCCAATTGTCATCCATTCCCCAATTGTGTTCAATGGGGGTTCCATTCCACTCCGTTCTGATTCCATGGAGCAGGATAGAACCTGCTTTATAGTCATCAAGATGGAACAAATCATTGGACCTTCATTGGGAGAGACTTGGACTGGACACTCAGTCTTGTGCACGAGGCATTAAGGTGCCAAGACATATCTTGGATTTACAAACAGCCATTGCTACGACCTCTAGGGCTCAATGAGATTCCAATAAACATAGCAACAAATAGACACGATAGGGTGGTGGTGGTGGGGGGGTAACAACGAGTACCCCCCCTCAATATATTAACCCTAGGTGAGCCCATAACAAGTGTGCTAACACACCTGAAAAGTTGCACCCCCTATCACTAGACCCCTGATAGCTTTCTGCCACTGCAGTACATAGCCCATACCTCCCAAATGTTGCAGATCCGGTGAGACTGTCCCAGATTCTGGGTCCTGTCCTGTTGTCCTGGCTGCAGCTTTTGGACACAGATGAGTTAAATACAAGACTAGTAAAGCAAGGAGCCATTTGTCCCTTCCCTGCCCCGGGAGTAGGAGGCGCCTGCAGCGCCCTGAAGCCTCTGGGAGCAAAAGCAGGAAGGGAGCGAGGAGAGGTGAGTATTAGTGGGGTTGCATGTTTGGTTGGTAACTGCAGGGGGACTTTATACTGTGGAGGTGGACATTATAATGCGGGGACATCATGTGCGGGTGACTATAGGGACATTATACTGTGTGGGAGCAGAAAGAGAAATGAATGGGAATGGGTGGAGTAGGAGTGGATGGGGTGAGATTGGCCGCAACGTGCTGCACATTGCACCGTCTTCCTTTGAGAGCTGGGAGGTTTGCATAGCATTATTACACTACAACTAGAGATGGGTGAACCTCTGATGATAAGTTTCGGTTTGGGCTCAAATGGGTCGACCCGCTACTTTGTTTCGGTCAGATCTTGTTCGGATAGAACCAGAAGTGAAATGATTTTACCGTTGTGCCTTTCTTATGTGTGTGCGGCAGCTAAACTCCCTCCTAGCAATGCTTGGACACAGCAGCGATGTCCGAATATTAACATTTATTGCAAGGCTAGGGTGAAACTGAGACAGAAAGATAATAACCTTACACAACCATGTGCATGAGATATAGGACACCTACAACCCGGCAAGACCTCGTGCACACTACAGTGCAATTACAGATAATAGTACGTGCTCATACATTGCATTGGATCCACGCACACAGCTGTAGATTTTGTGGCCCTGTGTCCAGGCTGAATTGAAAAGCTGCAAAATATGGAGCAGGTCCTATCCCTGCCCTGTCCCTGTCCTATCCCCATCCCATCCCATCCCTATCCTATCCCTGTCCTATCCTTGTCCCGTCCCTGTCCTATCCCTGTCCCATCCCTATCCTATCCATGTCCTATCCCTGCTCTCTCCCTGCCCTATATCTATCCTAGACCTGCCCTATCCCTGTCCCATCCCTATCCCATCCCTGTCTGTACTTGTGGCTCTGTAAATGTAATGTATAGTTCAGAGAGCCACATATGCCACGGATACCAATCCATGCGTCGTCCATGCGGCTTTTACTGGTCCATAGACTGCACATGGTAGTGTGCAGGGGGCCCTATTGTAGAATTGATGTGTTCCCAGACATATACACAAGGAGGCGCCGCCCTGATAATAACAAGCAGGGTCTCATGAACTGCAAAAGAGCAGTCGGAGCCCTGCAAACACAATAATATGCATCACCTTATAAAGCTACAGGGCTATGGGGTCAATAGAACTTACCAGCGATCCTATCGTAGGCCCGGACGGAGAAGATGGTTTCAGGTGATGTTTCTATTCAAATGTTCTGAGGAAATATGGCTACTACAGACCTGAGCTGCTGATATCCCATGGGTAATAGGTGTGGTGATGATGTCACTGGGACCATAGATGGGACGTATGGTGGCTTTTAAGGGGAGGCAGGTTCCTATATACTAGTAACACAACACTGCACAAATGACCGGCAGAAGAACAGGTTTTAACCCAAAACTCAGTAAATTGCATAACAAAGACTGCCGGAGGCCTTCCACCCCCACCCGAGATCCCACTTTAGTAAGTCTGGATGGAACAACAAAAAAATCTGGTCAGTAGGTTTCTAAGACTGAACTGATAGTCGATGGAGTCTGACCCATCACTGTGGACTAGCTGCGTGGGGTGACAATGGCGCAAAACGTAGATCACACCTGGAAAACTGAGTAAAAATACCCCAAATCCAAGAGGTTGTCAGTATGCTGCGAGTAAGGGGTTGTTGCACCCTGACACATGGCAGCCGCCGCGCTGTGCGGAACGTTTTTAGAATGTTAGCCTTATTTATATCGCATGGATTAAAAGGTCATTGTTATATTTGAAGATTTGTTCATTTCTTGACACTGAAACTTTTATATTATTTTTTGTACAGTTTATTGCCCCCTCAGCGACCCCACACACAGTATAATGCCCCCTCAGCGGCCCCACACACCATATAATGCCCCCTCAGCAGCCCCACACACCATATAATGCCCCCTCAGCGGTCCCACACACCATATAATGCCCCCTCAGTGGCCCCATAGAGTATAATACCTCCTCAGCGGCCCCACACACCATATAATGCCCCCTCAGCGGCCCCACACACCATATAATGCCCCCTCAGCGGCCCCACACATCATGTAATGACCCCTCAGTGGCCCCATACAGTATAATGCCCCCTCAGCAGCCCCACACACCATATAATGCCCCCTCAGCGGCCCCACACACCATATAATGACCCCTCAGTGGCCCCATACAGTATAATGCCCCCTCAGCAGCCCCACACACCATATAATGTCCCCTCAGCGGCCCCATACAGTATAATGCCCCCTCAGCGGCCCCACACACCATATAATGCCCCCTCAGCGGCCCCATACAGTATAATGCCCCCCAGGGCCTGATAGTTTGCTGCCACCACAATAGATGGCTCTATTACGCATATCCACATGGTGAGGGGTCACTACATTCTCATTACTATTTGCATACTTTGGGGTGGCTTTGGTATTTATATAAGATTGCATACACACATCCATCTGTTTGTGAAGGTTTTTGGCATCTTCATGTAATTTACGATGTCATCCTTTTTACCGTTTTTTTGCATGTTATGTGTTAACTATTAATATTTTTGCCCAAGTTTTGCATTTTTGCAACTTCACTCCTGTGCTCAACTTTATCTGTGTCCTGAGGGTGAAAATAGAGCTGAAGTTAGTGCAATGGACACTGGTAAGTTCGGGACAATGGTAGGTTCAGTTCTGTCCTGCTATATCTGGGCTGTTGGAGAAGTAAGCTACAAAACAAGTCAATAGAGAAGTCCCCGATTCTCATGGGACCCATTTCTGGTGCCGCTGGTGCATGCACATCTCTCCAATGATGCTGAGGTCACTGCACATGCGCGGCACAGGATAGAGATTAGTTGATCAGGCCAAGAAGGGCAGAGAGGAATTGCAGGGTCATCTACTCTGTGTACGGAGCAGACAGGCCCTCCCAATATACGACGGACACAAAGCTCATACACAAGTAACACCAGATCTTTATTGAGGATATAATAGAATATGTTATTTTTAAGTTGGGCAGGAAGGTAAGTCATGTGATGTCATCGCCCTATAGTGATGTAATAGTGATGGAAATCTGTAAGGAGGAGAGAAATACAATATTACCTCCGAAGAGAAAGAGAAAGTCATCTATCTCCTATGTATCTATCTATCTCCTATCTATCTATCTCCTATCTATCTATCTATCTATCTATCTATCTATTTATCTCCTATCTATCTATCTATCTATCTATCTATCTATCTATCTATCTATCTCCTATCTATCTATCTATCTATCTATCTATCTATCTCCTATCTATCTATCTATCTATCTATCTATCTATCTATCTATCTATCTATCTATCTATCTCCTATATCTATCTATCTATCTATCTATCTATCTATCTATCTCCTATCTATATCTATCTATCTATCTATCTCCTATCTATCTATATCCTATCTATCTATCTATCTATCTATCTATCTATCTATCTATCTATCTATCTATCTATCTCCTATATCTATCTATCTATCTATCTATCTATCTATCTATCTATCTATCTATCTATCTATCTATCTATCTATCTCCTATCTATATCTATCTATCTCCTATCTATCTATCTATCTATCTATCTATCTATCTATCTATCTATCTCCTATCTCCTATCTATCTATCTATCTCCTGTATCTATCTATCTATCTATCTATCTATCTATCTATCTATCTATCTATCTATCTATCTATCTATCTATCTATCTATCTATATTTATCTATCTCCTATCTATCTATCTATCTATCTATCTATCTATCTATCTATCTATCTATCTATCTCCTATCTATCTATCTATCTATCTATCTCCTATCTATCTATCTATCTATCTATCTATCTATCTATCTATCTATCTATCTCCTATCTATATCTATCTCTATCTATCTATCTATCTATCTATCTATCTATCTATCTATCTATCTATTGTGGTAAAGTGTATGGTAAGGTGGTGGATGGAGTGTATATCTCTCCTGGTCTCCTCAGCCAGGTGAGATAAAGGAAAGCCAGGGTAATCAGGTTCTAGCAGAGCATAGTCTGCTGGAACTCTTGTTCCTTATTATGGGCTGGCTTTTCTGGACTGGAGGGCAGGTTGGTAGTGGGAGCCTTTCAGTCCACACCCTTACTCCACCACGGGTTTTGCCCTGAGTCCGGGGCAGTCACAGGTGAGGCTTCCTTAGGGCTATTTTACTGGGGAAGGAAGCTCAGTTAGGAGCCTGATACGCACATGGAGAGTGTGAGCAAGACACTCCTGAGGAAAAACAGGTATTGTGTGGACTTTTGCCCTGCTAATATGGTGACTCAACCTGCTCTAGGTCAGAGAGGTAACCTACTGTATAGGTAGAGCCGGACAAGGCTTAGGTTTTGTTGTTTTTTGTTTCTTGGCTGGCACAGTGTTTTATGCCGAAAACCCAAATAAAACACTCTGGACTTGTTTTTCATAATACCTGTCTGCATGGTGTCATTGCCGTTCCCAACCGTGTGAGCTGAACCCCTTACACTATCTATCTATCTATCTATCTATCTATCTATCTATCTATCTCCTATCTATCTATCCATCTATCTATCTATCTCCTATCTATCTATCTATCTATCTATCTCCTATCTATCTATCTATCTATCTATCTATCTATCTATCTATCTATCTCCTATCTATCTATCTATCTATCTATCTTCTATCTATCTATCTATCTATCTATCTATCTATCTATCTATCTATCTATCTCTCTCCTATCTATCTATCTATCTCCTATCTATCTATCTATCTATCTATCTATCTATCTATCTATCTATCTCCTATCTATCTATCTCCTATCTATCTATCCATCTATCTATCTCCTATCTATCTATCTATCTATCTATCTATCTATCTATCTATCTATCTCCTATCTATCTATCTATCTATCTATCTATCTATCTATCTATCTATCTATCTATCTATCTCTCTCCTATCTATCTATCTATCTCCTATCTATCTATCTATCTCCTATCTATCTCCTATCTATCTCCTATCTATCTATCTATCTATCTATCTATCTATCTCCTATCTATCTATCTCCTATCTATCTATCTATCTATCTATCTATCTATCTATCTATCTATCTATCTCCTATCTATCTATCTATCTATCTCCTATCTATCTATCTATCTATCTATCTATCTATCTATCTATCTATCTATCTATCTATCAGAGTAAGGGTTGGTATGTAAGTTGTTGGGTTGGGGCGCTGTACACAGAGGTCACATCTCCTGATGGCGGTTTATCGATCCTATCCAGTACAGAAGAGGTAGAGATGTCTGGCCGCGGATATTTCTTCTTACCTCTGGCTGTCAGTCTCCATGTGAATCACTTGAGAAGAAAAACCGGCAGCAGAGCCAGAAGGAGCGAGATCAACGGGGCAGAACCTGGGAAGAAATCACATGATACTTATTATAATGTAAGGTGCAGGCGATTGCAGCTTCTTCTACTCAGCACTGTCCGCCATCGCTCCGAGGATTTGCCTCCTTATAGATAGGGTATTTTATCAGCACTGATAGGACAATGTCACACTGTGTATGGACACTCCACATTAACAAGGGGAAGGGTAACGCCCAGTTGTCAATTATAGCTCTCCATGTAAAGTAACAATGAAATACTCTGTATAAGGTTGTATAACTTATTATTATACTCTTGTGTTATAAGTCCCCGATACTCTGCTCTCATCCCCCCATGTGACTTCTAGAGCCAATCATTGGGCTTATTTTTTGTGTGTTAATCTTTCCACTGTCTTCCACATTTTTTTGGTGGAGGGGCTAAAACCCCTTTTAACCTAAATTTAAAGGGGACCTTTCACCCCCTCCACCAACTCTTTGCATCCTTCAATAGATTCCGTTCCACTGATTCCAGCACAGTTGGAATTTATCCTCTAGCCCCCACCTTTCCTGAGCAATCAGTGCTGTTCATTTCAGCACAATTATGCTGTCAGGTGGGCGGTTTCAGGCAGGAGTAGACAGACAGGGACCGCCCACCTGACAGTAGAGAGCGTAACTGTGCTAAAACTCAGAAATTATTCCTTGGGAACAGTTGGGACTAGAGAAAAAATTCCAACTGTGCTGGATTCAGTGGAGCAGAGCCTATGACATAATGCAAAGCATTGGTGTTGGTGGAGATGGTGAATGGTCTTCCTTAAATAAATTATAACCTTTTATCCAGAAATAACTCCACAATTGTCCACAGGATGTGTTTGGTTCTGTGGACAATACCAGGCACCGCCACTAGGGGCAGGATTTACTACCACTTTGAAGTTTAATTTGTGAATTTTCCATAAAATTCCCTATTCTTCCTTCATCCCTATATACATGTGTACAGTCTGGTTGTCTACTCACGCAGGGTAGATTGCCCATTGTCTTGCCCATTGTCTTGCCCATTGTCTTGCCCATTGTCTTCGTGTACGATTTCCATGTTGACTTGGTATGTTGTAGATGTTATAATTTCTTCGGTGATTTTGGTGAGCTTAATATATGGATAGATTGCGATTGTATCATCTATTTGACGCAACATCTGAGGTTCAGGTTGTCTTACACTGCCATCAGGGTCAACATTTATTCTGATCAATTGTGAACGATTAAAGGTTTCGGAATAGGTAAAATTCTTCCCGTTACTCGCCCACGAGGACACCGACACGTCAACTGTTGGCTCTTTGATTGTGGAGATGCAGAGAGGATCGGTGGAATTGATGCAACGGGTCTGATTCTTCAAGGCTTTGATTATGGGCCTAAATTTGTAATTCACTATCACATACCCACCTACTTTTTGAAGCCGCGTGTCTCCAATGTGAGTAGATGGGACGGAAATCAAAAACTCTAGATGGTTTGTGACTTGCTGAAACCTTTTGGCTCCAACTGCGGCTGAAACGGCAAGAGAATTAGAGTCAGAGAATAGTCACGACTTCATATCCGGCTGACACGTCAGAAACCCCCTTTAAATTATCAACCTATGATACGTAAAGATTAGAGATAAGCGAGTAGTGAAATATTCGAGATACTCGTTTTGAGTAGAGCCTCAATATTCGACTACTTGATGGAATATCGAATTCCATTACAGTCTATGGGAAAAAATGCTCTGCAACAAAGCACTGGCCTGAGGGGTGACCTCTTCCCAAAAGGCACATCACAGCAGTCACGTGTCCGCTGCTACTTCTTTAAGATTACCATACTGACATGAGAAGCTTCTGTAGTGTCAGAGTTTCTCTAGGCTTATCTGATTAGCAGCTGAGGAGGTGTATATAAACCCCCTTCCTCCTGAACCAGGTGCCTGCTAATTTTGTTAGACTCTGAAATCTGCTTCTGTGCACTGGATAGCTCTATACTGACCATTGCTTTGATATTTGTAATCTGTCTTCTGATTCTGTCTCTGACGTGACCTCCTGGAATTGACCATTGGCCTGACCTTCCTGATTCGCCCTCCTGATCCTGATCAGCCTAGTAAGTTCTGCTTTTGATTTCTGATAGTGTAGTGTTTATTTCTCATATGGTTTCTGTGGTGATAACTTGAAGCTCAAATTCAGCAAAGTCCATCTGCCTGTAAACTGCCTATAAACTGAATTCTGGGACTGCCACCCCTAGAAATGGAGGTCCAGGGAGAGATGAGTAAAGTTTTATGTGTTTTCTATATTCATGGCCCCTTCAGCAACCATGGTAAATATTAAGAAAATATATCAGACAATCCTTTAATTTTTAAAATTTTCATTTACTACAGGGGGCGCCAGAGAGGTCTCTGCACTTTTTTGATAGCCGGGGTGAGACCTTCTCTATCTGATTGAAAGTTGTTTAGTCATTATCATCACCCACGTCAATAATTTCTTACCAAGTGCACAGAGAGAAAGGAAAATCAGGGATTTCTTTCCACAGTCCATCATCAGCCTCGGATAGTTGATCTGCTGATCTGGTGAGAAATCTCTAAGAAGCTCAGAGCAGGATCTACTGACAGAAGAAAATAACTGAAAGGTCGTTTTATCACTTAGCAAAGCCTAATATACTCATTATTATAATTGTATCCAATTCCCACCTTCCCAAGCCCTGAAGATAGATATGCTGGTTCTGGTGACAGTAACCTATCTATCTGCAGGGCTGGGGTGATATGCTGGTTCTGGTGACAGTAACCTATATATCTGCAGGGCTGGGGTGATATGCTGGTTCTGGTGACAGTAACCTATCTATCTGCAGGGCTGGGGTGATATGCTGGTTCTGGTGACAGTAACCTATCTATCTGCAGGGCTGGGGGGATATGCTGGTTCTGGTGACAGTAACCTATCTATCTGCAGGGCTGGGGTGATATGCTGGTTCTGGTGACAGTAACCTATATATCTGCAGGGCTGGGGTGATATGCTGGTTCTGGTGACAGTAACCTATCTATCTGCAGGGCTGGGGTGATATGCTGGTTCTGGTGACAGTAACCTATCTATCTGCAGGGCTGGGGTGATAAGCTGGTTCTGGTGACAGTAACCTATCTATCTATCTGCAGGGCTGGGGTGATATGCTGGGTCTGGTGACAGTAACCTATCTATCTGCAGGGCTGGGGTGATATGCTGGGTCTGGTGACAGTAACCTATCTATCTGCAGGGCTGGGGTGATATGCTGGTTCTGGTGACAGTAACCTATCTATCTGCAGGGCTGGGGTGATAAGCTGGTTCTGGTGACAGTAACCTATCTATCTGCAGGGCTGGGGTGATATGCTGGTTCTGGTGACAGTAACCTATCTATCTGCAGGGCTGGGATGATATGCTGGTTCTGGTGACACTAACCTATCTATCTGCAGGGCTGGGGTGATATGCTGGTTCTGGTGACAGTAACCTATCTATCTGCAGGGCTGGGGTGATAAGCTGGTTCTGGTGACAGTAACCTATCTATCTGCAGGGCTGGGGTGATATGCTGGTTCTGGTGACAGTAACCTATCTATCTGCAGGGCTGGGGTGATATGCTGGTTCTGGTGACAGTAACCTATCTATCTGCAGGGCTGGGGTGATATGCTGGGTCTGGTGACAGTAACCTATCTATCTGCAGGGCTGGGGTGATATGCTGGTTCTGGTGACAGTAACCTATCTATCTGCAGGGCTGGGGTGATATGCTGGTTCTGGTGACAGTAACCTATCTATCTGCAGGGCTGGGGTGATAAGCTGGTTCTGGTGACAGTAACCTATCTATCTGCAGGGCTGGGGTGATATGCTGGTTCTGGTGACAGTAATCTATCTATCTGCAGGGTTGGGGTGATATACTGGTTCTGGTGACAGTAACCTATCTATCTGCAGGACTGGGGTGATATGGAGGGGTCTGGTGACAGTAACCTATCTATCTGCAGGGCTGGGGTGATATGCTGGGTCTGGTGACAGTAACCTATCTATCTGCAGGGCTGGGGTGATATGCTGGTTCTGGTGACACTAACCTATCTATCTGCAGGGCTGGGGTGATATGCTGGGTCTGGTGACAGTAACCTATCTATCTGCAGGGCTGGGGTGATATGCTGGTTCTGGTGACAGTAACCTATCTATCTGCAGGGCTGGGGTGATATGCTGGTTCTGGTGACAGTAACCTATCTATCTGCAGGGCTGGGATGATATGCTGGTTCTGGTGACACTAACCTATCTATCTGCAGGGCTGGGGTGATATGCTGGTTCTGGTGACAGTAACCTATCTATCTGCAGGGCTGGGGTGATAAGCTGGTTCTGGTGACAGTAACCTATCTATCTGCAGGGCTGGGGTGATATGCTGGTTCTGGTGACAGTAACCTATCTATCTGCAGGGCTGGGGTGATATGCTGGTTCTGGTGACAGTAACCTATCTATCTGCAGGGCTGGGGTGATATGCTGGGTCTGGTGACAGTAACCTATATATCTGCAGGGCTGGGGTGATATGCTGGTTCTGGTGACAGTAACCTATCTATCTGCAGGGCTGGGGTGATATGCTGGTTCTGGTGACAGTAACCTATCTATCTGCAGGGCTGGGGTGATAAGCTGGTTCTGGTGACAGTAACCTATCTATCTGCAGGGCTGGGGTGATATGCTGGTTCTGGTGACAGTAATCTATCTATCTGCAGGGTTGGGGTGATATACTGGTTCTGGTGACAGTAACCTATCTATCTGCAGGACTGGGGTGATATGGAGGGGTCTGGTGACAGTAACCTATCTATCTGCAGGGCTGGGGTGATATGCTGGGTCTGGTGACAGTAACCTATCTATCTGCAGGGCTGGGGTGATATGGAGGGGTCTGGTGACAGTAACCTATCTATCTGCAGGGCTGGGGTGATATGGAGGGGTCTGGTGACAGTAACCTATCTATCTGCAGGGACCACAATGTCTTACCTTGATGTCCGCACACAGGGTAGTGATGACTTCTTGGTCCACGTTCTCTTTGGTTCTGTTGCCCGGAGATCTTGCCCCACACTATAGTTGTGTTCTCAGTGCCCCTTTGCTTGCCCCTCCCTCAATATTTTACCTCAGGAGAGGATGTTGACAAAGAATGATACCAATAAGGCAAGAAATTTGAGCAACTGACTAAGAAATGATCACACAATAAGAATTTGCTAATCTTTGCACATAGAATTCCAAAACATTTGTGGGCCCTGTGCAAAAATATCATGACTGGACCCATCGCCTAAACATTTTTGCCTAAAAAGGAATACAACCCCCTTATCGAGCCCTATGATGTACCGCGCCAAATGTTGAGCCAAGCACGTATGTGTATAGGAGGGTCAGGTGAGGAATAGGGTTCGGCCGACATCTTATATCCGTCTCATGTGTACAGTCTGCTGTATTTTTGAGAAGTCCTGGTGTTGGTCACATCACAGCGGGAACAAGAGATGGCTTCAAAAACGGTGGAGGAATCTTGTACGAAAGAAGAGTTTTCTCTCTCAGGGCAGATTGTTTTGTGTCCTTGGTTAATTTTTTTTTACTTTCTGGATCGATAGGGGAAAACCAAATTCTAAAATGGACCCAAACCCCATCCCATCATCCACATCTTCTCCACCCAAGGTTGAACCTGATGGACGATGTACCAGTGTGTCCAGGACATTGTTCATTTGGCGGATGGGTTGGGCAGGAGCTTCTCCTTTTTACCGATGAGAGAACGGGTTTGTAAAAAGTCAGGTTGATTATGAATTTTCCAAAAATGTCACATTCAGACGAACCCTAAACCTTTGGGGATCATTACACATGAATTATAAGCAGAGGCCTAGAGGAGGTGAGTACACATGACAAACAATGATACTCACCTCTACGGGGCGCCATTATTTCATCCGGTGCGGGTCTCTGTCATCTTCCTGTTTCAAACTCCTAAATGTTGTTGGTGGCACCAAGGGGTTAAAATGGAACAAAAAACATCCTACTATGCCCCAGTTGCAGCCCACCAGTCCCCAGCTCTAGTCTCCTGGCCCGGTGCCCCAGTGATGATGTGACTCGTGCCCATGTGGCCATTACCATTGAGCAGTATAACAGATGACCGGTGCCGGATGGCTGCAGCTGGGGCAGTGTGTTGTAGGAAAGTGGAGTATTTTTTATTGTAACACCTTCCTTGGTTTTTCCTAATCTTGGTCCATTGGCTATATAATTCCTTTAAGGCCCCACGTAGTGAGCGCTGTGGGAAAAACCACGGGGGAAACGCATTGTGTTTGTTTTTTCTGCAGAACTTTTCACATAGAGTCTGCGGAGTTTTCCTCTGCGGACTTTCCTCCCCTATAGACCTATAGGGAAACTCCCAGCATTTCTGTAAGGAGAATTGACAGGCTGCAATTATCAAAAATGTGAATGTTTTTGGAAACACAACTTTCTGCTGGCGATTCTTTTCTGCAACGTGTGCATAGGATTAGCCGGAATCCCATCCACTTTGCAGGTAAAGTAAAATGCAGCGTTACCGCCGCAGCCTAAAAGGGTCACCGGGTTTGGGGCCACTAAACCAGCATCATCCTGGGATTCATGGCCCAAGACCTGGTGACCTCAGCCCTGTCTGTTGCTCCATTTACCCAATTTCGACTCTTCTCTACTAGACATTTGCACTGTGTGTAGTTTTTGCCGTAGAGGCGCAAAGTGTACACACACCAAGGGGCAGACGCAGACAGACAAGGGCACCTGAGCAGAAACTACATATGGGCCCCTGCTGTCCTATATCAGGGGGCCCCTCTGTAGCTACACAGTTTGCACAAATGGTATGTCCAACCCTGAACTCAACTGTGCCAGCGCATGCGCCGGGATCTGCTGGAGAAGAGTCATGGCTGTTCTCTGCAGGAATATCAGTTTTGAGAGAGGACCAATGAAGCGACAAACAGCCTGAGATCACCAGGTTTGGGGCCCCGAACCCCAGCAGTGTAAGGGTTACGGGTTTGCTTGCACCTTGTATCCACAAATATGGCTTCCCCAGAGATACAAGGGGTAACACCCGACACGTGATGGATATTTACAGCTCATGGTTGGGATTCTAATGTTGGACTTGGGACGAGTCGTCAGATGGCAGAAGACACAAGCGCGGCTTGTAGGAATGTCGTCATAACAAACAACATATACTGGTAACAAACATTACATCTACTATGGACTTGCACAAATGGTTTAGAAATCATCTGAAGTTTTTAAAAAATTGCCCAAGAGATTACAGAATTAACGATATTATTATGTTACCAAGCTGAGAGGAAATACCAGGGCCTGCCAGATTCTGGGCCTTAAAGGGGCACTCTGGGAACGCAGCCAAAATTTTTTTAAAAAAATCAGGTTACTAGCGGTGATAGAGGCAGGAACTCGTAGGGCAAAGATGGATAAAATTTTAGTAAAGACAATGGGCACCAGTGAGGCTCGGTTTCCATCTGCGCCTGGCCTCCCTATCCATATGGGGATTCCATTCCCCTCTCCACAATTTTTGCCCTTTTCAGGCGGAAGCAGAATGGAAACCACGTGAACCCCATTATAGTCTATGGGGTCCGCGGGTGTCCTAAGCTTTGGTTTCCGTTTGGGGAGTCGGATTCACTAGAATAAAAAAAGTTATAGGGCTTGGACGGAGAGAATGGTTTGGTCAACAAGGCCTAGAAGAGAACGGTCACTAAAGGGTTAACCAACGTCTGTGACTCTTCATCGTTGTGTGAATAGAGCCTGAGTCTGTAACACCGTTTGTCTAATGAGATGTAACGCGGACACGATTATTGTTCACTGGCGGCTCCGACAATAAATTTTTGAGCAAATTTTTGTAAGTAAAACCAAATCTTTATTGAGGATATTATAAAGTACATTGCAGACAGGTAAGTAATATGGCGGCGTCTCCCTCTGTGGATATCGTCTGTCCCAGAATCCTTTGCTGCTATTATAAGTTGATGACTTTTCCCAAGTGACTGACGGATAATTTAACATTTCGAACTTTATACGGAGGTCAAAGCCTTGAGTCATCTGCAAGAAAAAAACATCCATTATTGTCACAGAAGAGTTAATTTTTTGATTTTTTTCATGGTTACAGTCGTAACGTTTTCATTGTTCCATTGACTCTGCTGTGTGAGGGTTTGTTTTTTGTGGGCCGAGTTGTATTTTTGACTTGTTTCCGTGTTCACTTGTGTTTTTGTTGTGTAAACTGCAATAATAATGTCCAAGATATAACTGTATGAAGTGAGCACCCCTCGTCTTCTCTACATGTTACACGGCCCGTCCTCCATACACAGTAACATTCAGTGAGAGGCAGGAACAGCTCGTAATACAGAAGCCAGGGGAAGAGGGAAAACATGCCGGATGTCACAGAAAGGAGACAAAAATTGGGAATAAGGTATATTAGGCTTCGGCTTTCCGCTCTATTACCCAGGCACAGTGATGTCTGCTGAAGACCTGCCGCATCGATCTGCAGAGAAGAAGCAGGAGGACCTCACGGCTTCTGGGGACCAAGGATGGGTAAGTGGCGCATGTGTCCTAATTCTATAGCACAACTACAGTGTGGGGACACTGGGGACATTATTAGTTGCCTGGGGGCTATCACTGGGCATGGACAGGTTGATATTCAGCCATGGCGGGCCTGTAGTCCATTCTGAGGCCTTAACCTGCCATGACAACCATCAATAGTCCACAGTATAGGAATGCTGATAGAGACGCAGAGGAAGCCCCACCATTTGTAAACCTCTCAGCCTGTGTGAACACCATGACGTCACTGTACATCAAGGTGCTGGAAAGGGTTAACAGGGGACACAAAGAGAATTGGATTTCAATGAGCGGAGTCAACATAGAAGTCGGAGAAGCTAAATTTGCCGTGGGGCATGCGAAGCACGCCAAATATCCTGTCCCTCTTTCTATCCTTTCAGAATTCGGAGGTCTGGTCTATGGGCGTTTTTGACCTACTGATCTACACTGAGAAGGGAAGGTGGTAGAAAAGTGAGGCCTCCCCATATGTAAAAGGAGAGTAGTGTATCTAGGACCCCACATTTCAAGATCCTATCCAATGGCGAAGAGGTAGAGACATATGACTGCAGATATTCCAGACTTCTTACCTCTTATCATCAGTCCCTTGTGAATCACTTGAGAAGAAAAACAGGAAGCAAAGCCAGAAGGAGCGAGATCAACGGGGCAGAACCTGGGAAGAAATCACAAAATACTCTTTATAATGTAACGTCCCCTCTGATCGGACAGTTTAGTTGTTAATGTTGATGGTGGGATCATTCGTGCAACCAATCCCACCATCGATTGGTCGGAAATCTAAACTATATGGCCAGCCTTTGTCTCCCACCAATCTGGTACCGATCACCTATCCTCACCAACAACACCTAGTCTTGGTCACCCCTGTAAATATTACTTTTGGTCTTCATCATTATATACATATAGAGTCAAATACTTCACATTTTTCTAGCTAAAGGTTTGTCAACTCACGCAATGAAGATTGGCCATTTCCTTGGCCATGTCCTTCTCCGTTTCCTTGGCCATTCCCATCTCCATTATCGTCCTGGATGTCGGTAATTGTGCGAAAATTAACATTAAGGCTAACGTTTGTAGGGTTCCTCCTGGATCTTAGTGAGCCCAGTGATGTTCTGGAGCTGTCGTATAGCACATCGAGAACAACTATGAGTTTGTCATTTGCATCGTTCCACATCTGAGGCGTTACACTAACAGAGTCAACACGGATCACGAGCTGCTGCGACGCATTAATGGTCTCGGAATAGGTAAAACTTTGTCCATTATTTGCCCTTGAGGTCACCGACACGTCCACTGTTGGCTCTTTGATCAAGGAGGTGCATTGGGGATCGGTGGAATTGACGCATTGGGTTTCATTCTTCTGGACTGTAACTCTGTACAGGAGTGGGTGACCACCAGCGATACTCAGGACTGCTGACTCAATCTCTGTGTCTCCCAGATGGGTTGACGGAACAGAAAGCAAAATTTCCAGATTTCTTTCGATATTCTGGTTACTATTGGCTCCAACTGAGGAAGAAACACCAAGAAAATTTAAGTTGAGTAGTCAGAAGAGGTATCAAATACGATCCTACCTGACTGAACTGTTAAAAGATCCCTTTATGGAAAAGTTTATGAAATCCATTTTTTAGGACCACAGAACAAATTTGGGTCTGAGGCCCCACGTTGCAGAAACGCAGCAGTGGATAGTCGCGTTTCATCAAAAATTGGCCACTACCCTCAGCTAGAAAAGAGGATGTTCCAGGATTTGGTTTGTATCATTAGGAGTAAGATGGGCCCTGATAAAACCACCCCATGGAAGCCATCTTGGGCAGAGCAGGTTGTACAAGAGAGGGCCCTCTTCAGGAGCAAAGGGCAAGCTGAAGAAGTTCCCGACTGTGGCTCGTAGGCAGAGGCATCACTTGAAACAGAATGGGGCATTATACTGTGTAGGGACTACTGAGGTTGCATTATACTGAGCGGGGGCACTTAGGGGATAAACGTGCCCCCGCTTCTCTTGCCATCAACATCCATTTCAATCATCTCTTACCGAGTGCGCAGAAAGTAAGAAAAATCAGGGTTTTCATTCCACGGTCCATCATTTAGCCTTCGATGATCCAGTGATCTGGTGAGGAACCTCTCCGTAGCTCAGAGCAGGATCTATGGAAAGAAGAGACACGTCCAACAATCTCTACGTTTATATTACAGGCGAGATATGAGACCTCCAGGGAACGCAACATACTGTATAATGAGGAACAGACTGCTATCTTCGGACAGGTCTGTCTTTATTATTGCCATGATCACTAACGTTCCTCCCCCAGGGGTTGTCCACCTTGTTCCGTGCTCCGGTGTTCCTTGCCCCGTGTCCTTTCCTTAGGTCACTCATTGGCCTCAGTGGTCATGTTTTAGATTGATACTTAATTATCCCAGTTTTCTAATTCTATATAAGATAAGGAGAAGTGACTGCACTGGGGTCGCGGTGAACCAGGCTTCCCCTTTAATGACCACAAATCATCATCTTCTATGGCCTTGGATGTAGGACTTGACTTATGTACATGTTGGCTAAGCACCTAACAGTTTCCTCTTCTCTCATCCGGCTCTTGCACCCGTCTCGGGGTGTCGTCTAGGATGTGGGCTCCATCTTCCTAAGTTGATATTCAGTTACGCATCACAAAACTCACAAAAGAATCGCAACAGCAAAACACGAGTCAAAGCAGACACTTAATAGCAATAAATAATGGAAGTATTAATATTCGAAATAGACATTTTATCCATAACAGTCACAGGAGAGGACGTCGCCGGCAGGACTGGACCTGGGTGGGAGGCACCGGAGCCCCGGGGTAAGCTATAGGGGTCCTTGGCTTGGGACTGTCTATTGTGACCACTGACCACCACTAACTAACCGGAAGAGCTGATGGTTTTCTATCACAAACTACAGCAACCTGGAACATGTCTGAACACTGGCAGAAGGCTGGGATTCCTAGAGATGGCGCTAAGGCTCGGTTCACACCTGCGTCTGCTCTCTCAATCAGGACAGGACAGGTTGGTAGAGGGAGTTTTCCAATCCACATCCCGAATCCACTATGGGCTTTTCCCTAGTCCCAGGTGATCTCAGGTGAGGCTTCCTGATGGTCATTACTGGAAAGGAGTGCTGGTACAAGGAGGGCTGACAAGTTTTGCAGCCTGAGAGCGAGAGCGCCCTGGACTGGACGTTCTGCAGTTTGCTATTGAGCTTGGTGACACATTTGGAGCTGCACTAGGTTAGTGAGGCTGCTGCTGTTTAGTTCCAGCCGGGGCGGCTTAGGCTTTTGTTTTATTTGTACGGTGTTTTTCTGAGATGAAGCATTTAAATGAAAGCACCATTAGAGACTGGAACCTGCTGCCTGCGTCATTGCCGAGCCCCAACATGTGAGATGTTCCCTACTATACATATATATATAATTGTACTGTAACCTTACTGGTTCTTTTCAGCCTCAATATGGAGCATTGGATACATGAATGTATAACATATAGCAGGGGCATGATTACCATATAGCGGGGTCTGTATACCATATACCAGAGGTGTGTATACCATACAGCAGGTTATATGTACCATATAGCAGGGCATGTATACTATATATCTGGGTATATGTACCGTATAGCGGGGTATGTATACTATATAGCAGGTTATATGTACCATATAGCGGGGCATGTATACTATATAGCTGGGTATATGTACCATATAGTGGGGTATGTATACCATATAGCAGGTTAGATGTACCATATAGCAGGGAATGTATACTATATAGCTGGGTATATGTAACCTATAGTAGGGTATATATGCCTGGAGATGGGTTTCAGTCCTCCCCCCTCTGTGACGGTGTGGTGACAGGGCAGAGAGAAGCGGAGCTAGCACATACACACTACTACAAGCCAGACCACCAGTGCGTATACAACCCATCCAAGGGGTTGGCCACAATCCACAGGAGACAATCCAGGTGCCCCAGGCAATAAAGCAAGACACACAACATGCTGCACAAATGAAGTTTATATCATCTGTCCGCCAATGAGACCTGCTGCGGGATCATCAGTCCCTGCACAAAATCATCTGAAGCTACAGAAGTGATGATCCGGCCCCCGCAGATATAGCCCTGATCTCAACATCATCCAGTCTGTTTGGGGTGACATGAAGAGAGAGACGGATTGGAGCAAGCAATAACCACAGATCTGGGCTTAGATCTCCAAGATGGCGGCGGGAACAACCTCCCTGCTCAGATCTGCCAAAAACTGTCTGCAAGTACCGAGAGGGGCTGATGGACGGCAAAGGGCAAAGGTCACACCGAATATTGATTTACTAAAATAAGCAATTATCCCTTCTATTTATGAAAGAATTCCTACTGTGCTACATTGTTTCCACAGCTGCCTATATTTTCTGCACAGTACTGTGTGTGTGTGTGTGTGTGTGTGTGTGTGTGTGTGTGTGTGTGTGTGTGTACACACACACGGTTTAGGCTTCTATATAGGAAAGGCTTCTTTACAGTTAGAGCAGTGACACTATGGAATACAACACCCTATAGGATAGTAATGGCAGGTATCACATCCGCATTACAGAAGGGCTTGCTGGTTATCTAATGATATTGAATGTTACATATCATCTAATAGGAAATTCTAGACATAAGATCCTAGGACATGAGAGGCTGATCCAGGAACCTATTCAGATTTGTAGTTAGGAAGGAATTTTTCCCTAATATTGGGTCACTGGTGTCTGCCTTATAGGGCTCTTTGCCTTCCCCTAGGTCAGTACTGTAGGGTTATACGTATATACAATGGTGTCCCCGCCCAACACATAATGTCTTACCTTGATGTCCGGGTACCGGGTATTGGTGACTTCTGATTTATCTGCAGTCTTTTTAGTTGGTGGCTTCCTCCTCCGTACAGTCTCATGACTTGGTGTCCGCCCCTCCCCTTGGTATCTGCATCAGGATGAGACGTTGAGAAACTCAAATATCAATAGGAAATGAGCAACTGTACTGGAAATGGTCATGGGGTAATTTCCTAATTCTAACATTGCTGGATCCAGTGAAAAAATGTCACAAGTGGAAATGAAGACGACCCCTCCCCCTCATGAAGACAACCCCTCTCCCCCTCATGAACTCGACCCCCCCATGAACTTGACCCATCTCCCCTTATGAAGACGACCCCTCTCCCCCTCGTGAACTTGACCCCCCATGAACTAGACCCCTCTCCCCCTCATGATGACGGCCCCTCTCCCCCTCATGAACTTGACCCCTCTCCCCCTCAAATTCAGTTAATACAATGTTACTAATGACTACGATTCTAGGTGAGTTCTATTTTGTTTTTATACCACAGCGAGTTGTTACAATTTTCAGCCACGACTAAGGGGAACCTTATCCCCGAAACGCGTAGGTTTGCTGACATTCCTCCCGCACATCATGAAGCTTTATCCTGATTTCTAACCTGTTAACTCCTTTCATGGAATAAAACTGAAGTTCTACATTTTCTACAAAGTCATCAGTATTCCGGATATTTTCGTTTTTTCTCAAAAATGTTGTAGTTTTTGTTATAACGACGGAACAAAAATCTAAAACTTTGAAACAAAAATTCTTTGCGTTCATATTGTGACATCTGAAAAGGAGTCTTTATTTTGAGAGGTGGAACAGAAACCTCTGCAGTCCGTCCATTTAGACGACGCTTTTCTTGCTGTGGCACCTGGGCAAACGATTTTGTATCTTTTCTATGTTTGTATCTTGGGCATGTTCGGAGGCTTCATCTATTTATATTCCTTTTATTTGGAATTTAGAGAAAGGGGGCGATTTGCATTGTTTTGGGGGCGATTTAAAGTTTTGCATTTTTTAATAATATTTTTTCAGCTGTTGCTTTTGCTTGTGCCATAGACTGCAATATAACTGACTTCTCAGGAAGCCTTCATAAGGCTGTAGCTGGTGCTACATATAGACGATGGGATAAAGCTGGTGGTACATATAGACGGTAGAATAAAGCTGGTGCTACATATAGACGATGGGATAAAGCTGGTGGTACATATAGACGGTAGAATAAAGCTGGTGGTACATATAGACGGTAGAATAAAGCTGGTGGTACATATAGACGGTAGAATAAAGCTGGTGGTACATATAGATGGTAGAATAAATCTGGTGCTACATATAGACGATGGGATAAAGCTGGTGGTACATATAGGCGGTAGAATAAAGCTGGTGGTACATATAGACGATGGGATAAAGCTGGTGGTACATATAGGCGGTAGAATAAAGCTGGTGGTACATATAGACGATGGGATAAAGCTGGTGGTACATATAGGCGGTGGAATGAAGCTGGAGGTACATATAGACGGTAGAATAAAGCTGGTGGTACATATAGATGGTAGAATAAATCTGGTGCTACATATAGACGATGGGATAAAGCTGGTGGTACATATAGGCGGTAGAATAAAGCTGGTGGTACATATAGACGATGGGATAAAGCTGGTGGTACATATAGGCGGTAGAATAAAGCTGGTGGTACATATAGACGATGGGATAAAGCTGGTGGTACATATAGGCGGTAGAATAAATCTGGTGCTACATATAGACGATGGGATAAAGCTGGTGGTACATATAGGCGGTGGAATGAAGCTGGTGGTACATATAGACGATGGGATAAAGCTGGTGGTACATATAGGCGGTGGAATGAAGCTGGAGGTACATATACACCCACTGGTTTTAGGAAATTTTGCTGTCAAAGAAACAAACAAACAATGGACTTGCACAACTGGTTTCAAAACCTCCTGAAATAAGAAACGTTGGCCAAGACGTTGTGGGATTCCTGTAAAGATTATATGAAGTTGCCAAACCCAAATGAAATTATAGGGTTTGCAGATTATAAGGCAAATATCCCCATAGTGAGGAGGAATTGTCAGGAGCAGTGCGGGAAAACCCCGTGAGTTGCGTCTCCGAGCCCTGCAGCACGTTCCTGGCACCTTACCGTAGTAATCATTAGTGGTCACAGTGGTTGCCACCAATATCTGTCCTGAACCGTCACTTTAACACCTTAGTTTGTGCAATTCTTTCTATGTAGCAGTGATGGAGATTTACAGTACAGCCCAAAAGTTTGGAGACACCTTCTCATTCTGTGAGTTTTCTGTATTTCCATGACTATGACAATTGTAGATTCACACTGAAGGCATCAAAACTCAGAAGTAACACGTGGGATTATAGACTTACCATAAAAGTGTGACACAACTGAAAATCTGTCTTATATTCTCGGTTCTTCAAAGTAGCCACCTTTTGCTTTGATTTCTGCTTTGCACACTCTTGGTATTCTCTTGATGAGCTTCATGAGGTAGTCACCGGGAATGGTCTTCCAACAGTCTTGAAGGAGTTCCCAGAGATGCTTAGCACTTGTTGGCCCTTTTGCCTTCACTCTGCGGTCCAGCTCACCCCAACCATCTGGATTGGGTTCAGGTCTGGTGACTGTGAAGGCCAGGTCATCTGGTGTAGCCCCCATCACTCTCCTCCTTGGTCAAATAACCCTTACACAGCCTGGAGGTGTTTGGGGTCATTATTCTGTTGAAAAATAAATGATGGTCCAACTAAACGCAAACCGGATGGAATAGCATGCCGCTGCAAGATGCTGTGGTAGCCATGCTGGTTCACTTTGCCTTCAATTTTGAATAAATCCCCAATAGTGTCATCAGCAAAGCCCCCCCCCCCACCATCACACCTCCTCCTTTTGGTCTGTACTGTATGTTACACCAGATAATACCATATAGAAGGTAAAGCTCAAGCTATGTGCTAGGAGGAGCGGTATATGTGTAATATAATCTCAGCAATAAGACTGTGAATCTAGAGACCCCCGATACTTACAGCAGAGCCCACCGCAAGGTAGGATGGACCTGACTGCTTGGGACTAGAGATGGCGAACCGTATCACACCGAGCCGGCTTCAACCCATAGTCCATAGTATAGATGGTCTGTGGACATCTAACAAGTCTTTTATCTCTATGTGTTGGGTTTCATATAGTAAGCCTTTATAAGCACGTACACATAGGATTTAGCAGAATATCCGAGCGTAACACATCAAATTGATATAAAGCAGAGTAATATGGTGGAATAAGGAGTCCTGACAGTGTCATACACTATGTATTATAGATATATATAGTCCTAGGAGTCCTGACAGTGTCATACACTATTTATTATAGATATATATATATATAGTCCTAGGAGTCCTGACAGTGTCATACACTATGTATTATAGATATATATAGTCCTAGGAGCCCTGACAGTGTCATACACTATGTATTATAGATAGGTTCTTAGGAGCCCTGACAATGTCATACACTATGTATTATAGATAGGTTCCTAGGAGCCCTGACAGTGTCATACACTATGTATTATAGATATATATAGTCCTAGGAGCCCTGACAGTGTCATACACTATTTATTATAGATATATATATATATAGTCCTAGGAGTCCTGACAGTGTCATACACTATGTATTATAGATAGGTTCCTAGGAGCCCTGACAGTGTCATACACTATGTATTATAGATAGGTTCCTAGGAGTCCTGACAGTGTCATACACTATGTATTATAGATAGGTTCCTAGGAGCCCTGACAGTGTCATACACTATGTATTATAGATAGGTTCCTAGGAGTCCTGACAGTGTCATACACTATGTATTATAGATATATATAGTCCTAGGAGTCCTGACAGTGTCATACACTATGTATTATAGATAGGTTCTTAGGAGCCCTGACAGTGTCATACACTATGTATTATAGATAGGTTCCTAGGAGCCCTGACAGTGTCATACACTATGTATTATAGATAGGTTCCTAGGAGCCCTGACAGTGTCATACACTATGTATTATAGATAGGTTCCTAGGAGCCCTGACAGTGTCATACACTATGCATTATAGATATATAGTCCTAGGAGTCCTGACATTGTCATACACTATGTATTATAGATATATAGTCCTAGGAGCCCTGACAGTGTCATACACTATGTATTATAGATATATAGTCCTAGGAGCCCTGACAGTGTCATACACTATATATTATAGATATATAGTCCTAGGAGCCCTGACAGTGTCATACACTATGTATTATAGATAGGTTCCTAGGAGCCCTGACAGTGTCATACACTATGTATTATAGATATATATAGTCCTAGGAGCCCTGGCAGTGTCATACACTATGTATTATAGATAGGTTCCTAGGAGCCCTGACAGTGTCATACACTATGTATTATAGATAGGTTACTGTACTGCTCTTTGGCTTACTGTATAATACCGTTATATGATACTTCGTGGTGCAATTATTTTGGATTATAATAATATTATTAATGGACATTTTATACCAAACATAAGAGCCATAATTATCAGTAGAACCTCAACACTTTTCTGTCATTTACACCATAATGTATTGTATGTCATTTATGTATTATTGATGGCCCATTAAAAAGACTGTCAAAAAAATAGTAGTGTGAATAGCTCCACTGAAATCAACTGTTTTAAATGCGGCCAGATGATGGCGGTGTAAAAACCGCCCACCACACTGCCATATTTCACTGTTGTATGAATAGAGCCTTAGTTTTTGCTGCCTTTGACTGTTTTTTTGTTTTGTTTTGTTTTTTTACACAATTGACTGTCTGTAAATTAGATTCTTTTTTGTAGTTGGATCTAACATGGACCATTATTCATTGGCCGTCCTGACAATAAGTTTTGCACAAATTTTTGTAAGTAAAACTAGATCTTTATTGAGGATATTATATTATATATTGCACATCCTTACAGGTAAATGGTATGACATCATTTTTTTTAATGTTGATATATTCTGTTCTCAATCCCAGAATCCCTTGCTTCGCTGCTGCCTGATGGATTGATTTCTTATAAGGAGTTCAAAGCCTTGAGTGTAATTTTCTTGCAATGAATCTGCGAAAGAAACATTATTGTTACATTGTTACATTCATAACTTGTTTAATGTTCCATTGACGTAGCTGGGGGCTTGTTTTTTTATGGATAGATTGTATTTTTGCCTTGGTTGGTCTTTGCACTTTCACTTGTGTTTTCTTTAAAAAATCTGAAAAAACTTCATTGAATAAATTGATTAACCCTTTTTATGGAAGAATAGAAAACGGGAATAGATATGGTGTCTTTTTTTTACGGGGCTTGATGTAATTTTTTATTTATACCAATTTGGGGAATTTTTACATGTTTGCTTTTTATCCACATTTTTATGAGAGGCTACTCTAAGGAAGAGGCCTTATAAATAAGGAGGATGTTCCACCTGCATCGGGGATATGAAGACTGGCCTATCCAGTGTACAGCAAGGGGTTCGCCTAAATAATGGCCATAGTCGCCGGGCATTTATGATCTCGGGATCCATGCTGAGAAATGAAAAAAGTAAAGAAATGAGACCCCAAGATGTATGTAAGGTACTGGATTTTAGGATATCTAGGACCCGCAATGGAGAAGCGGTGTTGACGGATATTTCTGACTTCTTACCTCTCGCTGTGAATCACTTAAGAAGAAAAACTGGAAACAGAGCCAGGACAAGGAGAGAGATGAATGGGGCAGAACCTGGGAAGGAATCACAAAAATATTCTTTACCATTCCACCCACTCATCACTGCCTGACATCGCTCTGAGGATCCCAAATCCTTAAAGAAGATTTCTCAGCTCCCCTGACTTGCAATAACAGTTCTGGAACATTTTCTTCACTCTGCATAATATTATTCCTTTAATATTCCTTCTAGAAATTCAGAATGGTACCGCCCAGTTGTCAAATTATTTATACATTTCCAGAATTGCAATGGAACGTTAAAATGCAGATTTTTTATTTTTTTTTAAGAAAATATGCTCCAGAATTGTTGGAAATCTAAGTATTTACTAAATCAGTCTTAAGTCGTGTCCATTTCAGGTGAGGAACAGTCGGCTGCAAATCGGTGTCTGTCGCCGGTCTAGGGTAGACTTTAGTCTGCCAAAAACAGATTGGCCATGCTGGATATTTCCGACTGGCTGTCGGTCTGAAATCAAAAACCATATGACGTCATCTTACCTCAAATCAGGAGCAAACATCAGATACAAGACTCGGCGCAAGGATAAAACTCCGGGCTGGTACCAGGTACAGATCAGAAAAAATGTGGCGGTATTCCAGCGTCAGTGATATATAAAGAATCCATTTATTAGATCCAAAAGTTTGAAGACCTATTGTGTACAAGACCTCCCCCTTTCACGCATGATATCCCTGCAAAAAAAACATATTGTACCTAAAAAAAAAAACTTATATTGAAATTTTTTTCCCCTTCAATTAAATTTTTCCAATTTTTTTAAAATGGAATTTTAATCTATTACCCTTGTTCTGACCCTGGAATACCAACACATTTTTTCTATTGGTTGAAAGTCCCTGGATTTGGCGTGATCATTGGATTTTGCCTGTTCATCAACCAACTTGAACAGACAACTAAACTACCCACCGATTTAGTTTGGTTGTTAATGGTGGGATCCTTTACACAAGCAATGGACGGCTGCAGTATGGCTGTCTGTACCAGAAGAGTATGGCCACACTTACCCTAGGTTCACATGGCCGAGTATAGTTCAGTCACCCTGTAAGTATTACTTTTTTATCTTCACCTTTAATCATCAATCCGTCCTTCATTGTTATATACATATACTGTCAAATATTTAGCATTTTATTTTACTAAAAGGTCGTCAACTCACACAGAGAAGATTGTCCGTTGTTTGTTCCATTTCCCGGTCCATTGTCTGTTCCATTGTCTGTTCCGTTTCCCGTTACATTGTCTGTTCCGTTTCTTGTTCCATTTCCTTTGCTGTAAGTTGTGAGAAATTCAACATTCAGGCTAAATGTTGTAGGCTGTCTGCTGTAGCTGGGTAAGCCCATTGATGTTTTGGTGCGGTCATATATCAAATCTAGAATAACTGAGATTTTGTCTTTTTGACTGTTCATCATCTCAGTCGTTACACTGACGTCAGGGTCGACATGTATCATGAGCCGATGTGACCCATTAAAGGTCTGGGAATAGGTAAAAGTTTTTCCATTACTTGCATTTGCCGACACCAAGACGTCAACTTTTGGCTCTTTGATCGAGAAGATGCATTGGAAATCGGTGGAATTGGTGCATTGGGTTTCATTCTTCTTGGCTACAATTGTGTACATTGGTGCATGACCGTCCATGGAGGCCGAGTCGTTTGTCTCAATCTCTGTTTCTCTTAGGTGGGTTGACGGGACAGAAACCAAAACTTGCAGATCGGTTTTAATCTGCTGATCTGTTGCGGCTCCAACTGTAGAAGAAATTTCAAGAGAATTTAAATAGGGTAGAAGAAGTCAATGGAGGTATCAAGCCAGGCCTGACATGTTAGAAGCCTCCTTTAGTATTTTATAGATGTTATGGAAAGATTTAGTAAAGTCATATCATTTATCTGGGCATTTTGGGAAGAAACTAGTTTTTTTTATTAGCATATCAGTATATTGTTCCTTTTTAGGACCCCACACTCATATTTCCCTCTTCTTTTAGGCCCTCACACAGTATATAGCCTTCTTCTATTTGGCCCCCACACAGTATATAGCCTTCTTCTATTTGGCCCCCACACAGTATATAGCCTTCTTCTATTTGGCCCCCACACAGTATATAGCCTTCTTCTATTTGGCCCACACACAGTATACTGCCCCCTTTTTTTGGCCCCCACACAGTATATAGCCTTCTTCTATTTGGCCCCCACACAGTATATAGCCTTCTTCTATTTGGCCCCCACACAGTATATAGCCTTCTTCTATTTGGCCCCCACACAGTATATAGCCTTCTTCTATTTGGCCCCCACACAGTATATAGCCTTCTTCTATTTGGCCCCCACACAGTATATAGCCTTCTTCTATTTGGCCCCCACACAGTATATAGCCTTCTTCTATTTGGCCCCCACACAGTATATAACCTTCTTCTATTTGGCCCCCACACAGTATATAGCCTTCTTCTATTTGGCCCCCACACAGTATATAGCCTTCTTCTATTTGGCCCCCACACAGTATATAACCTTCTTCTATTTGGCCCCCACACAGTATATAGCCTTCTTCTATTTGGCCCCCACACAGTATATAGCCTTCTTCTATTTGGCCCCCACACAGTATATAGCCTTCTTCTATTTGGCCCCCACACAGTATATAGCCTTCTTCTATTTGGCCCCCACACAGTATATAGCCTTCTTCTATTTGGCCCCCACACAGTATATAGCCTTCTTCTATTTGGCCCCCACACAGTATATAGCCTTCTTCTATTTGGCCCCCACACAGTATATAGCCTTCTTCTATTTGGCCCCCACACAGTATATAGCCTTCTTCTATTTGGCCCCCACACAGTATATAGCCTTCTTCTATTTGGCCCCCACACAGTATATAGCCTTCTTCTATTTGGCCCCCACACAGTATATAGCCTTCTTCTATTTGGCCCCCACACAGTATATAGCCTTCTTCTATTTGGCCCCCACACAGTATATAGCCTTCTTCTATTTGGCCCCCACACAGTATATAACCTTCTTCTATTTGGCCCCCACACAGTATATAGCCTTCTTCTATTTGGCCCCCACACAGTATACTGCCCCCTTTTTTTGACCCCCACACAGTGAAATGTTAGTCTAACTTTTCAAAAAGTTTCGGGCTTGGAACGCACTCGAAAGATTTGAGGTTCATCACCCACAAAGTACTATTATACACAGGGGTCTCCTCAGACCCCAAAGAATAATAAGGGGAGGGTCAAGGGAGGTGAGTAAAAATAACAGTGATACCCACTTTGCCCCACCGCTCCTGAGCTTCTTCCCTGCCTCCTCTTTAGTCCTCTGGATTACGTCACGCACCTCAGAGACCTGGGACATGGGCGCTTTGCCGTAATAACGCTAGCCAGAACTCACATGAAGACCGCCAGACACCCAATACTATGAATACCTTGTATAACTGTTTTTTGTTTTTACTCACCTTCCCTTGTGTGGCCCAATTTAGTCGCGGCCGATATTTTACTCTCTGATCTCCGCTTCAGTCCTATCTGGCTCCAGGATACTGATGCAGCGCCCCCTGGAGGCCAGAAGGAGTGGCCAGACTGGAGAGGGACTGGAGTCGGTGAGTAAAATATTGACCACTACCTGCTGAAATAATGCAACAGGTAGTGTCCGATTAAGAAAAATACTGCCCCTCCATTTATGCCCGGAGGCGCCGCCTGAGGCCGTTTTCTCATGTTGCCTCATGGCAGGTGCACCCCTGTATATATAACAATTTGCTCACAATGAGTTAATATTTAGTTAACTTTGTTCAAAAATCATCATCATCCATAACGATCATCTCTTACCGAGTGCGCAGAGAATAAGGAAAATCAGGGATCTCTTTCCATAGTCCATAACTTAGCCGCTGACGGAGATGATCCGGTAATCTGGTGAGAGACCTCTAAGAGCGGGATCTACTGACAGAAGAGACACATTTATATGACGGACAGAAGGATTGGAGCGGCCACCAATACTAGAAAGTGGATAATCCCTTTAATAACCTATCTAGTGTAATACTGTAAGGGCTCATTCAGATGATGCTTATTACATCTGCTTAACAAATATAAACGCATACCCTCACACAATACGATGCCCCATGATTGGCCCCGCACACTATAATGCCCCTCTAGTACCCCCGCACACTATAATGCCCCACTAGTGCCCCCGCACACTATAATGCCCCACTAGTGCCCCCGCACACTATAATGCCCCACTAGTGCCCCCGCACACTATAATGCCCCTCTAGTACCCCCGCACACTATAATGCCCCACTAGTGCCCCCGCACACTATAATGCCCCACTAGTGCCCCCGCACACTATAATGCCCCACTAGTGCCCCCGCACACTATAATGCCCCATGATTGCCCCCGCACACTATAATGCCCCATGATTTCCCCCGCACACTATAATGCCCCACTAGTGCCCCCGCACACTATAATGCCCCATGATTTCCCCCGCACACTATAATGCCCCACTAGTGCCCCCGCACACTATAATGCCCCACTAGTGCCCCCGCACACTATAATGCCCCTCTAGTACCCCCGCACACTATAATGCCCCACTAGTGCCCCCGCACACTATAATGCCCCACTAGTGCCCCCGCACACTATAATGCCCCACTAGTGCCCCCGCACACTATAATGCCCCACTAGTGCCCCCGCACACTATAATGCCCCATGATTTCCCCCGCACACTATAATGCCCCACTAGTGCCCCCTCACACAATACAATGCCCCACTAGTGCCCCCGCACACAATAATGCCCCTCTAGTGCCCCCGCACACTATAATGCCCCACTAGTGCCCCCGCACACTATAATGCCCCACTAGTGCCCCCGCACACTATAATGCCCCACTAGTGCCCCAACACCCTTAGTGTCCGAACAGAGTATGATGCCACATTATTGCCCCCACACAACATAATTCCTGGACAATCCCTTTAAGGTATGGGAATAGGGGATTTAACTTTGGGATTTAGGATAGCTAGAGAGGGTTTGTCCACTTTGCCTACTTTCGGATCGACTCTGTAGGATTATATGTCGGAGCCGGATCACCCGCGTCCTATTTCCACCTTATTAACTATATTAATATGTTGCAAATTTTGGACAAATCTGTCAGTATGAGTAACAAGCAGAGCCAGGAATGACCTCTATAACCTATACAGTGACTACCCCCCAGCTCCCGATGTCTTACCGTACCTTGATGTCTGGATTTAGGCTAATGATGACCTCTTGCTCTGCGGAGCCCTTTTTAGCTGGTCGCTCCCTCCTCCCTACAGTCCTGTCTTTCGTTGCCCTCCCCTTGGTGTGTGCATTGGGATCAGATGTTCAGATCCTCTAATACCAATAAGATACAGATGAGAAACTTCTGGAAATGATCCCACAATGGCCTCGCTATTATATTGGTGGGCCCGCTGCAGCGTTTTACAGTCCCTGCAAAGTGGACGGGATCCTGGCTAATCCCATGCACACATTGCAGAAAATATCCGCAGCAAATGTGCTGTCATTTCAGAAACTGTTGCGTCTTTGTCAATCGCAGCATGTCAATTAAACCTGCGGAAACGATGGGATTTTCAGTATTGGAATAATAGAAGCAGAAAGTTCCCAACAACACTTTTCCACTGCAGATTGCCTCGGCCTCAAGGGGTTTTCTGGCTCTAAATTGATTTTTCCTTCTGATGACCTAATCACAGGATAGGTCATCTGTATATGATCTGTAGGGATCCGCACCCAGACCCCACACAGATCAGTTTTTGCAGCAGCCTCCAGGTAATAGGAGTGTCTAGGACCAGCACTACATGCGCACCCCGCTCGTCCACTAACGGCAACTACTGATATGTGTGGTATTTGGGTGTCGCATCCTGAAAGATCACTTACACATAACCTATCTTGTGGTTAGGTCATCAGTATATAAAGAAAAAACGATTTGGGGCTGGAAACTCCCTTTAAGTGCCATAACAAAATTTAAGGCTACGCAGTGTACGGAGCTGGAAGCAGAAACATTTTACACAGTGTATAGAGATAGAAGAAGAAAGCTGCTACATAGTATACAGAGCTGGAAGTAGAAAGCTGCTACACAGTGTTCAGAGCTGGAAGTAAAAAGCTGCTACACAGTGTTCAGAGCTGGAAGTAAAAAGCTGCTACACAGTGTACAGAGCTGGAAGTAGAAAGCTGCTACACAGTGTACGGAGCTGGAAGCAGAAACATTTTACACAGTGTATAGAGATAGAAGAAGAAAGCTGCTACATAGTATACAGAGCTGGAAGTAGAAAGCCACTACACAGTGTACAGCGATGGAAGCAGAAAACCGCCACACAGTGTACAGAAATGGAAGCAGAAAGCTTGTACACAGTATACAGAGCTGGAAGCAGAAAGCCGCTACACAGTATACAGAAATGGAAGCAGAGAGTCACTACACAGTATATGGAGCTGTCTGCTTCTGGCTCCATACCTTGGTCAGATTTACTAATGACAATGTAGTAGGTGCTTCAATCCTCATTTATTAACCGTTTCTGCACCCTACCTGATGAGTGGGTGGGACTTATCGGAAAAGGGTGGGGCTTAATGCACAAAACTGTGACAAAAAAATATGCTGAACTATTAGATGGCAGAATCAAAGAACGCTACTACTGTATACACAAGTATCATATCTTGACAAAAACCGTCTACATGGTGGAATACAGTAGTGCGCCAGCTGTAAGAGACATTGGCCGAGACGTTGTGGGATTTCTGTAAGGACTGTATGTAGCTGCCGAGGAAGTGATAGGTTTGCTGGATATAACATAACCCTTAGCTAGAAGGAAGTTGAGGGAAGGCCCGGTGCCCTGGTAATCTAGCACTGGCAGGTCTGGGCGCCTTCACTCCCAGCTGCCATATTCCCATCAGCCCACAGTTACAGTAAATCTTACCTGGGATTACTTGGCTTTCTATCTGACCTAATCCTCCATCTATCTATTTACCTTTCAGTTACGAGGACTTGACGGTTATTTCCTCATTTGTTGGGTCTTCTAATCGGCTCCTGCAATGTAAACACCGCCCAAACTTCATCACATCTTCTTCTGATGGGTCATTGTCAGTATTTGGCTTTGTTATGAGACCAGGACAATGATTGGCTCTGTGTATGGGATCGATACGTTGTGTCATTATACACACAAAACCCAGTTACATAGTTGCCACTTACTATGGATACATTTGGTAAAACCAATCAGCTTTACGGTACACTTTAAGGTTTTACTATGGCGGCGGTTCAGGTGCTGGAATTGATGGTTGCATGGTGTGCATATGACTTCAAATTGGCACGTAATGAACCCCCCCCCCCCAAAGTTTTGGGTTTAGGTGAAACCCAGAACTTTTAGAATATCAGGGTCGGATCTGACTTGTTGCAAATTGTTTCCTCCATCTGTACTGTCACGGACCCTGCAGCAGTGCCTGTGACCAGAAATGACCCCAGGCGTTTAACCACTGAAATGCTGTGCTGCTGCAACCTTGGCATCTGAGTGGTTACTTTCACTTTCGAGTTCATGGGGATTTTGCATGAGATTTGGAATCTAATTCAATAATTACCTTGTATTGCAATATGGAGATTATGTGAATGATAAGAAACTCTGTTTAGTTTTGAGAGGAGGAGTATACAGTATACAGGAAGATATGATAAACCTGCATATTATATAACTGACCATACAAGAAATAAGGGGAAGAGCTGTGCCATGTGAAATCCCCCAAAAGATAAGAGGGTGCTATCTCTATCTGGAGAAATAAATAAAAAAGGTTTACTCTCCAGAGGTCTTCACGGTAAGGACTGTGAATCTGTGGAATAGCCTAACCCAGAAGCTGGTTCTATACTGTAGGGACTGTGAATCTCTGCAATTGCATACCCTAGAAACTGGTTCTTTTTATGTTAGGACTGTGAATCTGTGGAATAGCCTATCCCAGGACCTGGTTCTATAACATAGGGACTGTGAATCTGTGGAATAGCCTACCCCAGGATCTGGTTCTATAATGTAGGGACTGTGAATATGTGGAATAGCCTACCCCAGGATCTGGTTCTTATACTGTAAGGACTGTGAATCTGCAAAATAGCCTACCCCAGGATCTGGTTCTATAATGTAGGGACTGTGAATATGTGGAATAGCTTACCCCATGAACATAGTCTTTATTTTAAGGACTGTGTATCTGTGGAATAGTCTACCCCAGGAGCTGGTTCTATACTGTAAGGACTGTGAATCTGTAGAATAGCCTACTGAAGGAGCTGTTTCTTTACCATAAGGACTGTGAATCTCTGCAATTGCCTACCCTAGAAGCTGGTTCATTTTATGTTAGGACTGTGAATTTGTTAAATAGCCTACCCCAGGACCTGGTTCTATAATGTAGGGACTGTGAATATGTGGAATAGTCTACCCCAGGAACGTATTCTTTATTTTAAGGACTGTGAATCTGTGGAATAGCCTATCTCAGGAGCTGGTTCTGTATTGTAGGGACTGTGTATCTGTGGAATAGCCTACCCCAGGAGCTGGTTCTGTACTGTAGGGACTGTGTATCTGTGGAATAGCCTACCCCAGGAGCTGGTTCTGTACTGTAGGGACTGCGTATCTGTGGAATAGCCTACCCCAGGAGCTGGTTCTTTACAGAATTGTTGAAGCTCATGCGTATTACTTGATATATACAAGAATTATAGGAGGTCCATGTAGATTATGAGAGGGATTAGGGGAATTGCATGTGGCTAACTGGGATTACAAGGGGCAGATTAGGATTACATGAGCTGCAGAGTTTCTAAAGTGAGGTGAAATAGTTATCCTAGTAATGTATATAATAATACCGTCCTGTACGTACATGTCTGCTGCTGGCTCCCGATACTGTGCTCGCTGGGTGGCTGCAGCTCCCAATATTATCTGGGTGTCAGATCCCATTAATCTATAGGTTATCAATAGCTAAACCCTGGGAATACTCGCCCAGAAGAACCTCGAAGATAAAATGTATTTGGAGAGATCTGAGATCCCTTTAAAGTTTTATTAATATACTTCAATGAAGAAAAAATAAAAACAAGACAAGATGGCGGCGCGGATGTTTTCACTTTTATTGTGTTTATTGTGAACTATACCAACATTTATATCTTGCAGAAATTTTTCCTATGGCTTTGGGGTAAATTCCCATGAAGGCCTGTACATGCACCGCCAGGGCGACAGGTCATTGGACTGCTGACAGACCTGGACTATCAATGACCGGTCCATAGTCCATGGTCTCTGGATATTCGGTGGTGACGACGGGGCGGTAACCACAGACCTGAGGATGATATCAATCTGTATAGAGAAAACATAAGAGGCAGCAAATGAAAACCGATGAAGTATAGCGGTACAAGACGTGGCTCCACTGAATAATACTGCACTGGGGTGTGATACTGTTTGGTGGTATTATATGCTGTATATGCTATAGTGCTGATACCTGGGCTCTATACTATTATAACCTCTCTGTATATGACACTGTATGGCGGTATTATTTAGACACTATTGTCCTGTTATTTGGGCTCTATAGTGCACTATCATGTGTTACCTTTATATGATGCTATATAGCGGTATTATTTAGGCACTATATTGTAATAGTATTTGGGCTCTGTATTGCACTATATCACTGTATCAGATTAGTGTAGTGGTATTATTTAGGCACAATATGGTGCCGCTATTTTGGCTCTGTATTGTACTATTACGTGGTCACTGTAATATTGTTATATGGGGCTGTTTTGGTTGCATCGCCATTATGTGCTCACTGTATAATACCGTTATATGGTGCTAATATTTAGGGTTATTATAATACTATTCATGGACATTCTCTGTGTCTGATACATTGTATAGATATATAATATAATGTAATAATATAACAGGTGGTTTCTTTCTTTCTCCCATATAATAACTTACAGATGAAACAAACCATTGGGAATCAGTTGATGAAACAAACCACAAGAAGCATCAACAGGAGGAACCATCTCAGAGGACCTGCCGAGAAATAAAGACACTATAATCTACAGTCTACGCCATACTGCTCCCCCAGCTATATATAGGGGTCCTCTGGGCATCACGTTGGGTCTGTCTGGCCGGCAGATACCACTGAACCAGTCACCAGCATGGCTTACAGTGCCCTATGCTGCCCCATCAGTCCAGGCATTACAACCTGGGAGCCTCACGATCACAAGAACAGGGAACTTTGCACCCCAGTTATGAATGGAGTGGTTGGTTGTGCACTGCTCCATTTATTTCAATGGACCCGTGAGAGGGAGCCCGGAGATGCGTTGAGACTACCTCGGTGGACCCAGTATAAGAAATGGCATGGGTTGTCCAACCAGTTGCTCCATTCCAAACTGAGCTGCAAGTAGGGTGATCACAAATGGGGTGACAGATGGTGGTCCCTACCAATTAGCAAGTTAACCCATATCCTTTGGATAAAGAATGTTTCTGTGTCCCTTTAACGTCTATTCTATTTTTGTTAGCGTTTTATAAAATAAAGTGATCTTAGGGTGTCTCAATGACTGGAATCCTAGAGATCGCAGTGATCTGGGAGGGAACATTGTAGTGAGTGTTCGATATCTCTGCAGTGCCACCGCTGGTCACATGAGGCATTACATGGCGCTCACTGAAATCATTGTACTGCCCTTGTAATACATAGACAGGTTGGGTCCTCCAGTCAGAAAGATACTCTTTGTGGACACCCCGACTTATGGATGGAGGCCCTAAAAGAAGGAAATCCTCAATAACCTCAGAATAAACTAATAGGGTTTCTTTTTAACCATCAGCCCCTTTAAGATCCCAAACTGAAAAGTGACAGGTTCCCGTACGCATCATATCTGGTCCAGCCATTTGTAGGATTTGGACTTGTTCTACTTACATAGATCAGGCTGTCCACTGTATGGGACGTTCGTTGTGGGGGATGTAGGGGTGAATAGAGTTTGCACGTTGACAAAAACATCTGACGAGTTGGAACTCTTATATATTCTTTGAAAACTTTCAGCCATGAAATTGAGATAAATTGTTGTGGTTGTTGGGTCAGGATTGTATTTGGGCACAAAGGTCAGTTTACTTCCCATATAAATTGTCAGCAATAGTGTCCCGCCGGTGACGCTGACGTTATAGGTGTAGGGTTCTCCATTGTTTACCACGCCAACCAATGTCACAATCACTTCCGGCCACTTGTTCGGTGACTGGCAGGGGCCACTGGTGGATTCGGTACAGTTCTCCATCTCATCGGCTATAATGGTGAAGAGGCACGGGTTGTCTCCAGATATGGTCAGCTCTGCGGACACAATCTGCTCATTCTGGGTCTTAGATTGGGGGATGTAAACCAGGGCATTCACGTCAATAAAAACTGGCCCATTGGTGACTGACGGCTCGCTCTGGAGAACATCATATGGAGAACTGGGATCTAATAGGTCTTGTCTGAAGAACTTGGTTGATGTAGATTGAGCTGGTAAGAGAAAAATGGAACATCTATGAGAAGTTGGGGTTAGTAAAAGATCATTGAAGTCATCTTTATCTAATCTTACATGTACTGTGTAGCTATCGCTCATGCTGGACCCATTCTTGATAGTATATTAGTAGTACGGTCATGTCCAGTGAGGCCAGTAATGGGCCAGTGACGACCTTGTTAAGGAAAAACTTGGGTTGTATAAGATGCAGATACCAGGAAGAATGGGTCAAACTGGAAACCAGTGGCAAAGAGTACGCCAAGAACAAAAGACAACGTCATCGGGAGATTATAGATTTTGGCTATAGTTGCCCATTAACAGTCTCCAGTTAGTGACTTGCCAGGATAAACCGAGTCCCAGTGTCAATCAATTCCTTGTGAAGGACTTAAGTGTAACTCTGCCTTCGTAGGGCAAACGTCCACAATTTGAGAATTGTTACTTTGTAAGATTTTCTTGAAACGTAAGAAGAGGACTACAAGTCTTCCAAGCCCCAATCAAGAATCGCCCACTACTGAGCTATATAAGGTCTCCCATAAAAAGCCCACCTCCCCCCTTCCCCCATTTCATTACAGATCTCCAAGTGCTAACAACTACAGAAAAACCTTTCCAGAAAACCACTACTTTATCCACAGTGTTTGCTTATCCCATACGCTGGAATGGAGACACCCAACACTCGTTCCTCAAGCCTTCACGTTTGCTGCCAGCTACCTCCACGTACAACATGGGTGCCAGTGGATCCAAGTTCTCCAGAGGTTGAACAGATTTGACAACTTTGGTCAGACCTTAAATGAAGAAATGCAAAAGTACATACACACCCAAGATCAACCAACCAACGAACCATTCTCATTGGCCATCAATATCCGAATAGTCGACCCATGAATTTTGGAGAAGAACATGAACACAAAACATGAAGCTACTAAAAACCGGTGACCTTGATCTCAGAAGCCCTATTGATCTAACTTGGTTGACTCCTCTTTTAACCTCCAACCATATCAGTGTCCAAAACCAAAACCTTGTTCGTCTTTCCTTACCAAGTGCACAGAGAGCCAGCACCAAGACGGTTCTCAGGCGACAACTCATCGTTCACCCTTTGTCCAAGATGGTCTCTTGTAGAACCTCAGGAGGTGAGAATCCTGTAAACCCGCTCTGGGACTTTTCACAGCTTTATATCATGGACCTTATCAGGGGACACCTTATCATTATGGCTTACGCTTAGACTTGTTTTTCCAGGAACACAGAGCAAAAATTCTCAATTGCTTTGGACAAACATTGTTGGAGACTTTATGCAAATTAAGCCCTGTAAGGAAGGAGTCAGTTTGGTTACAACAGGCTCACTATGGATCCATATTAACCCCATAATGGGGATGGGGGGGGGGAGGTACGACTGTGGTAGATGCTAATGGTACGCCTTGTTATACATCTACAATATGCTGCTAAGTCACATAAGTACTTCACTAGAAGTGACCTAGAAATCCATCACATCTTCTCCTCCATTCACATACAAAGTACCTGTCTGCCAACTTCCATTTAATCCTATAGGGCCATGTTCCAAAAAGTTTCTTATGCTCCCCTTCACCGCTGTCACTTCTTCACAGCTGTTTGCACACACTCCATAGCGCTGTTTGCTTTGCTTGCAGAGATTACGGGTTTAAGGAAATGACTTTTTTTTTTCTACTGTATATATCTATAGGCAGTCGTCAGTTTATCTATGACTTAATGTTTATGATTGCAATGTCATTTGTAGTTCAGGCATGATGGATACACATAGCTGAGGGCCCCAAGAATCCATAGCCAAGTAGCCCTTTTAGGCAACTTGTCTACAAATGACATCTTCTCATACTTCATAAAAACTACTTTTCTCTTCAAAAGAGAAGAATCCCTGGTGATCTAGGGCAGTAACGGGCTTGATAGAAACATCACTGGTGGTCTAGAACAGTACTGGGCTGCATAGAAACATCACTGGTGGTCTAGAACAGTAATGGACTGCATAGTAATATCCCTGGTGGTCTAGGGCAGTGATGTTTTGGATAGTAACATTTCTGGTGGTCTAGGGCAATAATGGGCTGGATAGTATCATCACTGCTGGGCTAGGGCAGTAATTGGCTGGATACTAGCATCACTGGTGGTCTAGGGCAGTAATTGGCTAGATACAAGCATCACTGGTGGTCTACGGCAGTAATGGGCTGGATAGGAATATCACTGGTGAGCTATGGCAGTAATATACTGGACAGTAATATCCTTGGTGGTCTAAGTAAGAAATGGTTTGTATCGTAATATCACTGCTGGTCTAAGGCAGTAATGGGCTACATAGTAACATCACTGGTGGTCTAGGACAGTAATGGACTGCTTAGAAACATCACTGGTGGTCTAGGGCAGTAACGGGCTGAATAGTGATATCCCTGGTGGTCTAGGGCAATAATGTTTTGGATAATAACATCACTGCTGGTCTAGGCCAGTAATTGGCTGGATAGTAGCATCACTGGTGGTCTAGGGCAGTAATGGGTTTGATAGTAATATCCCTAGTGGTGTAGAAAACAAATGGTTTGGATAGTAACATCACTGGTGGTCTAAGGCAGTAATGGGCTACATAGTAACAGCACTGATGATCTAGGACAGTAATGGGCTGGATAATAACATCACTGGTGGTCTAGGGCAGTAATGAGTTTGATAGTAATATCCCTAGTGGTCTAGGAACAAATGGTTTGGATAGTAACATCACTGGTGGTCTAAGGCAGTAATGGGCTACATAGTAACAGCACTAATGATCTAGGACAGTAATGGGCTGGATAATAACATCACTGGTGGTCTTTGGCAGTAATGGGCTGAATAGTAACATCCCTGGTGGTCTAGGGCAGTAAAGGTGTAGATAATAACATCCTTGGTGGTCTAGGGCAGTAAAGTGATTCATAATAATGTTACTGGTTCTCTAGAGCAGTAATGGAGTGGAAAACAACATCCCTGGTGGTCTATGGCAGAAAAGGGGCCAATAACAACATAACTGGTGATCTAGGGCAGAAAAGGGGCCAATAACAACATAACTGGTGATCTAGGGCAGAATTATTATAACTAAGAATATAATATAATGGTGTAATTAGTTGTGGTATGGCGGTATTCATTAGTTATTGTATTGCGCTATTGAGGTAGTTATGGTATTTGTTTGGTGGTTTTACCCAGTTATTATATTGCGGCTGTCTGTTCACCTGTATGTGCCTCGCTAGGCCGGCAGTGACATCAGCGTTCTCTTGTGTTTGTATATCGTCCTGTCATATTTCATTTTGGGTATTTAACCCACAGAGCGCCACACACCTCATGATTTAGGGACGATTTCCTATGTTACTTACAAAAAATCTCGCACAAACCATCTTAGAAGACGTATTCACCATATAACAGACATGTATGGTGTCTCCCAAGGATAACAATGGAAGCCAGTGGGCACCTGAATGAGCCTTTTATACTATGTTTATAAGGGAAGTTGAAATTAAGTGAACCCCCGTATTGGCACTGGTGGTTGAAGGGGGTTTCCAGGCTAAATTATTGATGACCTATCCAAGTTTCTGCATCTTACTTCTCGTACAAGTGATGAGGTCCTCAATATTTTTAAGGAACTTCAACTACTTGATATGTTCTCATTAGCAAAACCATACTTGGAAAGAAAGCGGAGATATAATATTCCGAAACCCAAATAGGACCTTTATGTCCACAGGAAGGAACGAGATATCGAGTATATTCAACTGAACGTTGCAGAATTTTAGTTCTGACCTCTTCTGGCCACGGACACATCAGCTATAGCCCCGGGTAACCCGTGTTAGAGACTGTCTTGTTATTTGCAGTGAACGTGTACAGTCTCCATCCCGGGCACATGTCTAGGTCTACTTGCCTTCTTTCTAGGGTGTAGCCCTCTGCCGTACCGACACTCCATCCCTCCAATGTCTTCATTGTCTACACGAAGGCAGTAGATTGCCTGCACCCCTCTGCCTGGCCTGGCGGACCCCAGCTCCCACTAACAGGGGGTTTACCTATGGAAGAACTGACTTTGTTTTTGATCTGTTCAATGTCTAGCCAGAGTCTGTGCAATGTCCCGGTAGCAGCTGTTACTCAAGAGGTTTCCCAATCTCCAGACATCCTTGGTGGTAAGGCTGAAGGGACATGTGGCCATTGTATGATGCCATCCAAGATATTGAGTAAGTAACTGTTAACAGATTGTAAGAAACTAATCTGATTATAATCTGCAAAGAGTAATTGTCCCTAATAATATAATCCCGATCATGGGCCCCATACAATTGTATTTGTGTAACCCCCCCATGACATAAAATAACAACCCTCTGAGCGTGGGTTGCTAAGATTAGTCAGACTTTAGGAGTCATAAATCGGGTAGCACAAGTTCTAAGACGCACAACAAAGCTTTTACCTTGGCTATGTGTCATCTATGGACTCTTTACAGACATCATGATGTTGAAATACTCGGAGACTGTTGTAATGAAGCCAGATTCTCCTGCGTCCTACATAGACTGGTGACGAGACGGGTACAGAGGAAGCATTGGAACGGCGAGAAAAGACCAAATTGTGTCCCCATTATGGTTTCATCCAGTAGCCTCTTTCCATCATACATGGGCCTCCATAGTCCTCCACATTGATTTGCCACCCTAAAGCAAAGGCGACGGGGCCAGTCAGGGCTTAAACACCAAGAAGCAGAAAGGACCTAAAGCAGAGAAGCAGCCACAAGTACATAGAACGCGTTTCTTACATTGTAAACTGTAAGATTGGAAGAATATTCAGACCTTTGCACAGAGCAGTTTGCAGACCTTCTCTGAGGAGAATCAACCCCTCCCGCCTGCATTCACTGTGTGAAGACAGGACAGAAGCTCCCTCTCCAGATGTCTTGCTACTGTCTTGTATCTATGGATAAACTTCCTTGGTAACAAGGCAACTGCAAATTAGCTTAAAAACAGACATTTAGTTTTTTCTGGAGATCACGTCTAGAGATGAGCGAACACTAAAATGTTCGAGGTTCGAAATTCGATTCGAACAGCCGCTCACTGTTCGAGTGTTCGAATGGGTTTCGAACCCCATTATAGTCTATGGGGAACATATACTCGTTAAGGGGGAAACCCAAATCCGTGTCTGGAGGGTCACCAAGTCCACTATGACACCCCAGGAAATGATACCAACACCCTGGAATGACACTGGGACAGCAGGGGAAGCATGTCTGGGGGCATAAAAGTCACTTTATTTCATGGAAATCCCTGTCAGTTTGCGATTTTCGCAAGCTAACTTTTCCCCATAGAAATGCATTGGCCAGTGCTGATTGGCCAGAGTACGGAACTCGACCAATCAGCGCTGGCTCTGCTGGAGGAGGCGGAGTCTAAGATCGCTCCACACCAGTCTCCATTCAGGTCCGACCTTAGACTCCGCCTCCTCCGGCAGAGCCAGCGCTGATTGGCCGAAGGCTGGCCAATGCATTCCTATGCGAATGCAGAGACTTAGCAGTGCTGAGTCAGTTTTGCTCAACTACACATCTGATGCACACTCGGCACTGCTACATCAGATGTAGCAATCTGATGTAGCAGAGCCGAGGGTGCACTAGAACCCCTGTGCAAACTCAGTTCACGCTAATAGAATGCATAGGCCAGCGCTGATTGGCCAATGCATTCTATTAGCCCGATGAAGTAGAGCTGAATGTGTGTGTTAAGCACACTCATTCAGCACTGCTTCATCACGCCAATACAATGCATTAGCCAGTGCTGATTGGCCAGAGTACGGAATTCGGCCAATCAGCGCTGGCTCTGCTGGAGGAGGCGGAGTCTAAGGTCGGACCTGAATGGAGACTGGTGTGGAGCGATCTTAGACTCCGCCTCCTCCAGCAGAGCCAGCGCTGATTGGCCGAATTCCGTACTCTGGCCAATCAGCGCTGGCCAATGCATTCTATTAGCTTGATGAAGCAGAGTGTGCACAAGGGTTCAAGCGCACCCTCGGCTCTGATGTAGCAGAGCCGAGGGTGCACAAGGGTTCAAGTGCACCCTCGGCTCTCCTACATCAGAGCCGAGGGTGCGCTTGAACCCTTGTGCAGCCTCAGCTCTGCTACATCAGAGCCGAGGGTGCGCTTGAACCCTTGTGCACACTCTGCTTCATCAAGCTAATAGAATGCATTGGCCAGCACTGATTGGCCAGAGTACGGAATTCGGCCAATCAGCGCTGGCCAATGCATTCCTATGGGAAAAAGTTTATCTCACAAAAATCACAATTACACACCTGATAGAGCCCCAAAAAGTTATTTTTAATAACATTCCCCCCTAAATAAAGGTTCTCCCTAGCTATCCCTGCCTGTACAGCTATCCCTGTCTCATAGTCACAAAGTTCACATTCTCATATGACCCGGATTTGAAATCCACTATTCGTCTAAAATGGAGGTCACCTGATTTCGGCAGCCAATGACTTTTTCCAATTTTTTTCAATGCCCCCAGTGTCGTAGTTCCTGTCCCACCTACCCTGCGCTGTTATTGGTGCAAAAAAGGCGCCAGGGAAGGTGGGAGGGGAATCGAATTTTGGCGCACTTTACCACGCGGTGTTCGATTCGATTCGAACATGGCGAACACCCTGATATCCGATCGAACATGTGTTCGATAGAACACTGTTCGCTCATCTCTAATCACGTCCAATTAACCCCTTCCTGCCGGAGGAATTTTTAGATTTTTGCATTTTACTCCTCGCCTTCCAAGCCCCATAACTTTTTTATTTTTCCACCTTCAGAGCCATAGGAGGGCTTAATGTTTGCGGGACATACTGTTCTTCATAAAGGGACCATTTATTATTCTGTACAATGTACCGTACTTGGGAGAAAAGTCGCCATATTGTGACACCCGTATAAAACAGCCTGCCATACAAAAGCCTTCAATAGATTTCCAGCCGGCCTTGGATCTCGCTCCGGGTGTCGCCGATCCCTGGCAAAATGGCGCAGGCATTAGTGTTGGGTCTCTGCTGTATAATACAGTATTCTATATTATTGGAGGACAAAGGGCCCCTGTACTCCTGATCATTGGGAGTCGCTGGGGGTCCGCACACTTCTAGCTTGTCCAGGGATTATCGGAAATCGTCTTTCATTTTTGACCTTAGACTCCTTGAGCCTCATCTTCACACTAACGCTCTCTCTTTACAAGGCTGCCCCCTTCTGGCCGTCACGTGTATCCTTTAGTATTCCATCAGAATCTCTGTACATTCTCAGTGTGTTTCCGCTCTTTTGGTTTGGTAACTTTGCCTGCTCAGAAAATTTCCAGAACTTCTTTACAATCGAATGGAGAGACTTGTGCACGTGCAGCCTCTTCCCAGTCACTTGTGGCCCCTGTCCATGAAATAGATTTGGTTCCCAGAGATGGCGTTTATGGTCTATCCTATGGGCGTAACCATAAATGCTGAGACAGCAATCCCTTTAATTTCCAAAAGTTCTTGAGTTGCTTTTTCTGACCTTATACTACACGTCTGCCATCGATCAATTATATCAAAGGTGGTTTTGATTCTTCGTCTTATCTTGTTCCCGATGCCCTTGATGTCTCTATTGGCAAAACTTGGGGACAGCTTCCCAATTCGGTTACAATTTCCTCCATAGTGTATATTTTGTATACTTCTTATACTGGCGTTTATGTCCCAGGGCTTGACTATGTCCTTTATCCTTCATGTGACATTGTCTCCACCAGTTGTGTGCCCTTATCTCAGGCGAAACACAAGATAACACAATGTACGGGCGCGGCGGTTCTATAGGGGTCATTCTATAGACATGAAAGAAGCAGAAAGTAAACAAGTCTAGTTCTGTGCCCGCTCTGTACATGTGTATTATTTCATATTACTGTACTACTGTATTCGTGTTAGTCCATAGTATTATGTGCAGGAGAGTATTATGTGCATAGACATCAGGGGGGCCCCATAATAAAAGTCACAATTGGGCGCCCATTCCAAAAAAATAAAATAATGGGAAAAGCAGAGCAGGAACCACTTGGTTGTTTCTACAGTAAATGACTATGGGTCTCTTGGAAGAATCTCTTTGTGGTTGATATATGGTTGTGGCTTTACTGAAGAATGTTGTGCTTTGTTTGGTTGACAATGACCAGCACCATATATAAAGCTCCAAGTGGGTTCTCCAAAATACATACAATCTCCTAGAATACCAAAGGACGTGTTCCAAAGACCCATGACCCTACAAAATCACCAACTGGACTGTACACGTCATTCAGAGGACACAAGGGCTCATATAAACCAATAAGTGGACCACACAATGTTCTCAAGAAGACCCATGACCACATATATACTAGCATGTGGACCTGGTAACAGTAACAGTCTCCGAAGAAGACCCATAACCATATACTGTATATATAAACATGTGGGCGTAATAACGGTCTCAAAAAAACGTTTTACCTTTACAAGTGAATGGGGCTCAGTTTACAAACTAAAAATGGCCCACGGATAAGAATGGCGTGGATTCTACTCGAGTATAAGCCGAATTTTTCAGCCCAGTTTTTGTGCTGAAAAAGCCCCCCTCGGCTTATACTCGAGTCAGCAAAAAAAAAAAAAAAATTTTTTTTTTTTTTTTAGGAGGGGGGGTCTATGACCAGCCACAATATTAATTAATAATTAATTAATATTAATGTATAGAATCTCCCATAAAATAGTACAAAAGAAAAAAAAAAAAGATTTTAAAAACATAAAAGTTCTAAAACACTCCTTTTCCTAGAATACATACAAAAGTAGAAAATGACTGTGAAACACATACACATTAGGTAACCCTGTGTCTGACAGTGCCCGGTCTACTGAATATAGGGGATCTGCAGTGTTCCTGTTCCGTCAGGAAGGGGTTAATAGCAGCACTGCAGATCCCCTATATTCAGCCAGACTGAATTCCAAGTGGGGGGAAGAAAAAACCCAGTCTTCGAGCTCAGGGAAGGGGCAGACAGACAACCAAAACAGCCCCTCTCCTTCCCCAGCACCTACTGCATCCAAAAACTCCGACCATTTTAATTTTTGAAATTTTCCAGTAGCTGCTGCATTTCCCCCCTCGGCTTATACTCGAGTCAATAAGTTTTCCCAGTTTTTTGTGGTAAAATTAGGGGGGTCGGTTTATACTCGAGTATATACGGTAATTCATTCAGCGCTTTAGGTCTCAAATTGCAAATCAAAGTGCCATATAAGCTTGTAAAGTACTACTATATAGCATACGCCGCCGTATTCTAAGGACTTACATATATGGTATAGATCAAGGTAGGAACGGAAGTGTAACGCTATGAACAAATAACCCTTATCAGCGAGATATAGGAGTCTATCAATAACAGACTCTCCTTGATGACGGCCCTTTAATGCTTCTCGCTCAGCGTATCTCACCTTATATATATACCAATCTGCCTTACTGGTGCTGAGACCTTGTCAAGAAGCCAAAGCTCCGGCAAAGACATGGACGTCTCGCTGAAGACCATCACCCTGCTGGCATTGTGTATACTCGGTAAGTGCCATTAGATTATTAGTGACTAGAATGGTCCAATGTTATTAGATCTAAAAAACCTAAAAAATAATAATAAGTCCATTGTATTACATCGTGTTCTCATCGATAGTATCCCATTTGTCTCTGCAGTAAATTCTGAATCCCGTGACCCGTCCCTTGATCAAGGCCCCTCGGATGATAAAGAAATTCACAAGATAAGCGAAACGTCTCCTATCCACAAGGACATCACCCTGAACATTACGATCTGTATCCCACCATCTGCGACCGATAACACCAAGATTGTACAAGCCACCTTTAAGGTTTTATCCAGCACCAACATTGAGATTATAGCGGAAGCTGAAAGAAGTGGATCCGATGCCCAATGTAAAGATCAATCCTGCAAAACATCACCCAAAGAGCCAGAACTAAGCGTCATGTTGTTCAAAAAAGTGGGATCTGAAGAGATTTTAGTCTGTTCCACCAACGTCACGGATGAGAACTTGAGCGCAATTATAGATGCAGAAGGCAGGGAGATCGAGGTGCGGACAAATAAGACAAAAGGGGCACAAAACACAGCAAGGGTGACCATACAAGTCATTAGTCATATGTACTCTATGGGGTATTCCAGAACTTCAAGAGGAGTTTCATATTTGGTTGAAGCAGTCCAGACCTGGGTGCCCACCACAACTCCTCGTACCACAGTCCCCACCAAGGGTAGAGCAACCAGTGAAGAAACAAGCCCCGAAAATGAGAAAACAAGTCACACCCAAGAATCAACTAAGACAACAGTGTATCATTCCAGCAAAGGAAGAAGTACCGGCCCTACATCTACATCGACCACAACTACCACTACGTCCATGGGAGTATCCAGTTTGGGTAAGTAGCAAATCATTACCAACAGTAATCTAAAAATGATCCATGGTTTTGATTGGTTCTTGATATCCGGGTATCATCTCTAGTAATAATGCCATACACAAGGCTGTACATCCTATAGAAGCAGACCATGAGGTTGCGACGTGGCCCCATAGAGAGAGGAGCCAAGCCTTGGTTGGGATTCTCTTTGCCATGGGACGACAACAACCTGTGCCAGGTCTCCACTCTTGAGAGACAATGGCCCAAGAGGCTTAGAAGGGGATCAAGGACAACTGTGTTACTATGGAGAATCTTCTCTTCATTGGTAGAAATTCTCAGATCCAGTTCACCATTATTTTCCTGCAGGTCGGGGTCCATTGAGTGGGCTTATTCTGATGGCTCTTCTTTCAGTGTTCCTCCACAACTGAATCAGCTTCTGTAAGTATCACCTGCCCAAATATGAAGCAACCAAAATCTGCTCTGTGTAGTTCAATGGATTTATACTTCTCCTCTTTACTTTCACAGATTACTTTTTGTATATATGGATCCAAGATCCAAGATTAGCCCTTGTCATATGAAGAAGTCAAGTAACCGAAAAGATCTCAGAAGCCGTAAGGACTAATGGAGAGACAGAGGCGTCCTCTAGAGAAATATCTGTCTGTGACTTGTAGCTGTCGATGTATCACAAGAGTTACATTAAATACAGAGCAGGAAGATAAAGATCCAAATACTCTGCTCTCTTATTTCTTATATATACACATAGACATGATTCAGGCTTTCTTGTTGCACAATGACATCTGCAGCTACCAACAAGCTGTCACCGTTCACAGGGCATAGCTATGAATACATATAACTACTATAATACTACTCCTATGTACGAAAATATAACTACTATAATACTGCTCCTATGTATGAGAATATAACTACTATAATACTACTCCTATGTACAAGAATATAACTACTATAATACTACTCCTATGTACGAAAATATAACTACTATAATACTACTCCTATATACAAGAATATAACTACTATAATACTACCTCCTATGTACAAGAATATAACTACTATAATACTGCTCCTATGTACAAGAATATAACTACTATAATACTGCCCCCTATGTACAAGAATATAACTACTATAATACTACTCCTATGTACTAGAATATAACTACTATAATACTGCTCCTATGTACAAGAATATAACTACTATAATACTACTCCTATGTACAAGAATATAACTACTATAATACTACTCCTATGTACAAGAATATAACTACTATAATACTACTCCTATGTACAAGAATATAACTACTATAATACTACTCCTATGTACAAGAATATAACTCCTATAATACTACTCCTATGTACAAGAATATAACTACTATAATACTGCTCCTATGTACAAGAATATAACTACTATAATACTACTCCTATGTACAAGAATATAACTACTATATACTACTCCTATGTACAAGAATATAACTACTATAATACTACTCCTATGTACAAGAATATAACTACTATATACTACTCCTATGTACAAGAATATAACTACTATAATACTACTCCTATGTACAAGAATATAACTACTATAATACTACTCCTATGTACAAAAATATAACTACTATAATACTGCTCCTATGTATGAGAATATAACTACTATAATACTACTCCTATGTACAAGAATATAACTACTATAATACTACTCCTATGTACAAGAATATAACTACTATAATACTGCTCCTATGTACAAGAATATAACTACTATAATACTACTCCTATGTACAAGAATATAACTACTATATACTACTCCTATGTACAAGAATATAACTACTATAATACTACTCCTATGTACAAGAATATAACTACTATATACTACTCCTATGTACAAGAATATAACTACTATAATACTACTCCTATGTACAAGAATATAACTACTATAATACTACTCCTATGTACAAGAATATAACTACTATAATACTACTCCTATGTACAAGAATATAACTACTATAATACTACTCCTATGTACAAGAATATAACTACTATAATACTACTCCTATGTACAAGAATATAACTACTATAATACTACCTCCTATGTACAAGAATATAACTACTATAACACTACTCCTATGTACAAGAATATAACTACTCTAATACTGCTCCTATGTACAAGAATATAACTACTATAATACTACTCCTATGTACAAGAATATAACTACTATAATACTACCTCCTATGTACAAGAATATAACTACTATAATACTGCTCCTATGTACAAGAATATAACTACTATAATACTGCCCCCTATGTACAAGAATATAACTACTATAATACTACTCCTATGTACTAGAATATAACTACTATAATACTGCTCCTATGTACAAGAATATAACTACTATAATACTACTCCTATGTACAAGAATATAACTACTATAATACTACTCCTATGTACAAGAATATAACTACTATAATACTACTCCTATGTACAAGAATATAACTACTATAATACTACTCCTATGTACAAGAATATAACTCCTATAATACTACTCCTATGTACAAGAATATAACTACTATAATACTGCTCCTATGTACAAGAATATAACTACTATAATACTACTCCTATGTACAAGAATATAAATACTATATACTACTCCTATGTACAAGAATATAACTACTATAATACTACTCCTATGTACAAGAATATAACTACTATATACTACTCCTATGTACAAGAATATAACTACTATAATACTACTCCTATGTACAAGAATATAACTACTATAATACTACTCCTATGTACAAAAATATAACTACTATAATACTGCTCCTATGTATGAGAATATAACTACTATAATACTACTCCTATGTACAAGAATATAACTACTATAATACTACCTCCTATGTACAAGAATATAACTACTATAATACTGCTCCTATGTACAAGAATATAACTACTATAATACTGCCCCCTATGTACAAGAATATAACTACTATAATACTACTCCTATGTACAAGAATATAACTACTATAATACTACTCCTATGTACAAGAATATAACTACTATAATACTACTCCTATGTACAAGAATATAACTACTATAATACTACTCCTATGTACAAGAATATAACTACTATAATACTGCTCCTATGTACAAGAATATAACTACTATAATACTACTCCTATGTACAAGAATATAACTACTATATACTACTCCTATGTACAAGAATATAACTACTATAATACTACTCCTATGTACAAGAATATAACTACTATATACTACTCCTATGTACAAGAATATAACTACTATAATACTACTCCTATGTACAAGAATATAACTACTATAATACTACTCCTATGTACAAGAATATAACTACTATAATACTACTCCTATGTACAAGAATATAACTACTATAATACTACTCCTATGTACAAGAATATAACTACTATAATACTACTCCTATGTACAAGAATATAACTACTATAATACTACCTCCTATGTACAAGAATATAACTACTATAACACTACTCCTATATACAAGAATATAACTACTCTAATACTGCTCCTATGTACAAGAATATAACTACTATAATACTGCTCCTATGTACAAGAATATAACTACTATAATACTACTCCTATGTACGAAAATATAACTACTATAATACTACTCCTATGTACAAGAATATAACTACTATAATACTGCTCATATGTACAAGAATATAACTACTATAATACTACTCCTATGTACAAGAATATAACTACTATAATACTGCTCCTATGTACAAGAATATAACCACTATAATACTACCTCCTATATACAAGAATATAACTACTATAATACTACCTCCTATGTACAAGAATATAACTACTATAATACTACTCCTATGTACAAGAATATAACTACTATTATACTGCTCCTATGTACAAGAATATAACTACTATTATACTGCTCCTATGTACAAGAATATAACTACTATTATACTGCCCCCCTATGTACAAGAATATAACCACTATAATACTGCTCCTATGTACAAGAATATAACTACTATAATACTACTCCTATGTACAAGAATATAACTACTATAATACTGCTCCTATGTACAAGAATATAACTACTATTATACTGCCCCCCTATGTACAAGAATATAACCACTATAATACTACTCCTATGTACAAGAATATAACTACTATAATACTACTCCTATGTACAAGAATATAACTACTATAATACTGCTCCTATGTACAAGAATATAACTACTATAACACTACTCCTATGTACAAGAATATAACCACTATAATACTACTCCTATGTACAAGAATATAACTACTATAATACTACTCCTATGTACAAGAATATAACCGCTATAATACTACTCCTATGTACACGAATATAACTACTATAATACTACTCCTATGTACACGAATATACCTACTATAATACTACTCCTATGTACCAGAATATAACTACTATAATACTACTCCTATGTACAAGACTATAACTACTATAATACTACCCCTATGTACAAGAATATAACTACTATAATACTACCTCCTATGTACAAGAATATAACTACTATAATAATGCCCCTATGTACAAGAATATAACTACTATAATACTACTCCTATGTACAAGAATATAACTACTATAATACTGCTCCTATGTACAAGAATATAACTACTATAATACTACTCCTATGTACAAGAATATAACTACTATAATACTACTCCTATGTACAAGAATATAACTACTATAATACTACACCCTATGTTCAAGAATATAACTACTATAATACTGCTCCTATGTACAAGAATATAACTACTATAATACTACTCCTATGTACAAGAATATAACTACTATAATACTACTCCTATGTACAAGAATATAACTACTATAATACTACCTCCTATGTACAAGAATATAAATACTATAATACTACTCCTATGTACAAGAATATAACTACTATTATACTGCTCCTATGTACAAGAATATAACTACTATTATACTGCTCCTATGTACAAGAATATAACTACTATTATACTGCTCCTATGTACAAGAATATAACTACTATTATACTGCCCCCCTATGTACAAGAATATAACCACTATAATACTGCTCCTATGTACAAGAATATAACTACTATAATACTACTCCTATGTACAAGAATATAACTACTATAATACTGCTCCTATGTACAAGAATATAACTACTATTATACTGCCCCCCTATGTACAAGAATATAACCACTATAATACTACTCCTATGTACAAGAATATAACTACTATAATACTACTCCTATGTACAAGAATATAACTACTATAATACTGCTCCTATGTACAAGAATATAACTACTATAACACTACTCCTATGTACAAGAATATAACCACTATAATACTACTCCTATGTACAAGAATATAACTACTATAATACTACTCCTATGTACAAGAATATAACCGCTATAATACTACTCCTATGTACACGAATATAACTACTATAATACTACTCCTATGTACAAGAATATAACTACTATAATACTACTCCTATGTACAAGAATATAACTACTATAATACTGCTCCTATGTAGAAGAATATAACTACTATTATACTGCCCCCCTATGTAGAAGAATATAACCCCTATAATACTACTCCTATGTACAAGAATATAACTACTATAATACTGCTCCTATGTACAAGAATATAACTACTATAATACTACTCCTATGTACAAGAATATAACTACTATAATACTACTCCTATGTACAAGAATATAACTACTATAATACTACTCCTATGTACAAGAATATAACCACTATAATACTACTCCTATGTACAAGAATATAACCACTATAATACTACTCCTATGTACAAGAATATAACTACTATAATACTACTCCTATGTACAAGAATATAACCGCTATAATACTACTCCTATGTACACGAATATAACTACTATAATACTACTCCTATGTACAAGAATATAACTACTATAATACTACTCCTATGTACAAGAATATAACTACTATAATACTGCTCCTATGTAGAAGAATATAACTACTATTATACTGCCCCCCTATGTAGAAGAATATAACCCCTATAATACTACTCCTATGTACAAGAATATAACTACTATAATACTGCTCCTATGTACAAGAATATAACTACTATAATACTACTCCTATGTACAAGAATATAACTACTATAATACTACTCCTATGTACAAGAATATACCTACTATAATACTACTCCTATGTACCAGAATATAACTACTATAATACTACTCCTATGTACAAGACTATAACTACTATAATACTACCCCTATGTACAAGAATATAACTACTATAATACTACCTCCTATGTACAAGAATATAACTACTATAATAATGCCCCTATGTACAAGAATATAACTACTATAATACTACTCCTATGTACAAGAATATAACTACTATAATACTGCTCCTATGTACAAGAATATAACTACTATAATACTACTCCTATGTACAAGAATATAACTACTATAATACTACACCCTATGTTCAAGAATATAACTACTATAATACTGCTCCTATGTACAAGAATATAACTACTATAATACTACTCCTATGTACAAGAATATAACTACTATAATACTACTCCTATGTACAAGAATATAACTACTATAATACTACCTCCTATGTACAAGAATATAAATACTATAATACTACTCCTATGTACAAGAATATAACTACTATTATACTGCTCCTATGTACAAGAATATAACTACTATTATACTGCTCCTATGTACAAGAATATAACTACTATTATACTGCTCCTATGTACAAGAATATAACTACTATTATACTGCCCCCCTATGTACAAGAATATAACTACTATAATACTACTCCTATGTACAAGAATATAACCGCTATAATACTACTCCTATGTACACGAATATAACTACTATAATACTACTCCTATGTACACGAATATACCTACTATAATACTACTCCTATGTACCAGAATATAACTACTATAATACTACTCCTATGTACAAGACTATAACTACTATAATACTACCCCTATGTACAAGAATATAACTACTATAATACTACCTCCTATGTACAAGAATATAACTACTATAATAATGCCCCTATGTACAAGAATATAACTACTATAATACTACTCCTATGTACAAGAATATAACTACTATAATACTGCTCCTATGTACAAGAATATAACTACTATAATACTACTCCTATGTACAAGAATATAACTACTATAATACTACTCCTATGTACAAGAATATAACTACTATAATACTACACCCTATGTTCAAGAATATAACTACTGTAATACTGCTCCTATGTACAAGAATATAACTACTATAATACTACTCCTATGTACAAGAATATAACTACTATAATACTACTCCTATGTACAAGAATATAACTACTATAATACTACCTCCTATGTACAAGAATATAAATACTATAATACTACTCCTATGTACAAGAATATAACTACTATTATACTGCTCCTATGTACAAGAATATAACTACTATTATACTGCTCCTATGTACAAGAATATAACTACTATTATACTGCTCCTATGTACAAGAATATAACTACTATTATACTGCCCCCCTATGTACAAGAATATAACCACTATAATACTGCTCCTATGTACAAGAATATAACTACTATAATACTACTCCTATGTACAAGAATATAACTACTATAATACTGCTCCTATGTACAAGAATATAACTACTATTATACTGCCCCCCTATGTACAAGAATATAACCACTATAATACTACTCCTATGTACAAGAATATAACTACTATAATACTACTCCTATGTACAAGAATATAACTACTATAATACTGCTCCTATGTACAAGAATATAACTACTATAACACTACTCCTATGTACAAGAATATAACCACTATAATACTACTCCTATGTACAAGAATATAACTACTATAATACTACTCCTATGTACAAGAATATAACCGCTATAATACTACTCCTATGTACACGAATATAACTACTATAATACTACTCCTATGTACAAGAATATAACTACTATAATACTACTCCTATGTACAAGAATATAACAACTATAATACTGCTCCTATGTAGAAGAATATAACTACTATTATACTGCCCCCCTATGTAGAAGAATATAACCCCTATAATACTACTCCTATGTACAAGAATATAACTACTATAATACTGCTCCTATGTACAAGAATATAACTACTATAATACTACTCCTATGTACAAGAATATAACTACTATAATACTACTCCTATGTACAAGAATATAACTACTATAATACTACTCCTATGTACAAGAATATAACCACTATAATACTACTCCTATGTACAAGAATATAACCACTATAATACTACTCCTATGTACAAGAATATAACTACTATAATACTACTCCTATGTACAAGAATATAACCGCTATAATACTACTCCTATGTACACGAATATAACTACTATAATACTACTCCTATGTACAAGAATATAACTACTATAATACTACTCCTATGTACAAGAATATAACTACTATAATACTGCTCCTATGTAGAAGAATATAACTACTATTATACTGCCCCCCTATGTAGAAGAATATAACCCCTATAATACTACTCCTATGTACAAGAATATAACTACTATAATACTACTCCTATGTACAAGAATATAACTACTATAATACTACTCCTATGTACAAGAATATAACTACTATAATACTACTCCTATGTACAAGAATATACCTACTATAATACTACTTCTATGTACCAGAATATAACTACTATAATACTACTCCTATGTACAAGACTATAACTACTATAATACTACCCCTATGTACAAGAATATAACTACTATAATACTACCTCCTATGTACAAGAATATAACTACTATAATAATGCCCCTATGTACAAGAATATAACTACTATAATACTACTCCTATGTACAAGAATATAACTACTATAATACTGCTCCTATGTACAAGAATATAACTACTATAATACTACTCCTATGTACAAGAATATAACTACTATAATACTACACCCTATGTTCAAGAATATAACTACTATAATACTGCTCCTATGTACAAGAATATAACTACTATAATACTACTCCTATGTACAAGAATATAACTACTATAATACTACTCCTATGTACAAGAATATAACTACTATAATACTACCTCCTATGTACAAGAATATAAATACTATAATACTACTCCTATGTACAAGAATATAACTACTATTATACTGCTCCTATGTACAAGAATATAACTACTATTATACTGCTCCTATGTACAAGAATATAACTACTATTATACTGCTCCTATGTACAAGAATATAACTACTATTATACTGCCCCCCTATGTACAAGAATATAACCACTATAATACTGCTCCTATGTACAAGAATATAACTACTATAATACTACTCCTATGTACAAGAATATAACTACTATAATACTGCTCCTATGTACAAGAATATAACTACTATTATACTGCCCCCCTATGTACAAGAATATAACCACTATAATACTACTCCTATGTACAAGAATATAACTACTATAATACTACTCCTATGTACAAGAATATAACTACTATAATACTGCTCCTATGTACAAGAATATAACTACTATAACACTACTCCTATGTACAAGAATATAACCACTATAATACTACTCCTATGTACAAGAATATAACTACTATAATACTACTCCTATGTACAAGAATATAACTACTATAATACTACTCCTATGCACAAGAATATAACTACTATAATACTACTCCTATGTACAAGAATATAACTACTATAATACTACTCCTATGTACAAGAATATAACTACTATAATACTGCTCCTATGTAGAAGAATATAACTACTATTATACTGCCCCCCTATGTAGAAGAATATAACCCCTATAATACTACTCCTATGTACAAGAATATAACTACTATAATACTGCTCCTATGTACAAGAATATAACTACTATAATACTACTCCTATGTACAAGAATATAACTACTATAATACTACTCCTATGTACAAGAATTTACCTACTATAATACTACTCCTATGTACCAGAATATAACTACTATAATACTACTCCTATGTACAAGACTATAACTACTATAATACTACCCCTATGTACAAGAATATAACTACTATAATACTACCTCCTATGTACAAGAATATAACTACTATAATACTGCCCCTATGTACAAGAATATAACTACTATAATACTACCTCCTATGTACAAGAATATAAATACTATAATACTACTCCTATGTACAAGAATATAACTACTATAATACTGCTCCTATGTACAAGAATATAACTACTATAATACTACTCCTATGTACAAGAATATAACTACTATAATACTACCTCCTATGTACAAGAATATAACTACTATAATACTGCCCCTATGTACAAGAATATAACTACTATAATACTACTCCTATGTACAAGAATATAACTACTATAATACTACTCCTATGTACAAGAATATAACTACTATAATACTGCTCCTATGTACAAGAATATAACTACTATAATACTACTCCTATGTACAAGAATATAACTACTATAATACTACACCCTATGTTCAAGAATATAACTACTATAATACTGCTCCTATGTACAAGAATATAACTACTATAATACTACTCCTATGTACAAGAATATAACTACTATAATACTACTCCTATGTACAAGAATATAACTACTATAATACTACCTCCTATGTACAAGAATATAAATACTATAATACTACTCCTATGTACAAGAATATAACTACTATAATACTACTCCTATGTACAAGAATATAACTACTATAATACTACTCCTATGTACAAGAATATAACTACTATAATACTACCTCCTATGTACAAGAATATAACTACTATAATACTACTCCTATGTATAAGAATATAACTACTATAACACTACTCCTATGTAGAAGAATATAACTACTATAATACTACCTCCTATGTACAAGAATATAACTACTATAATACTACCTCCTATGTACAAGAATATAACTACTATAATACTGCTCCTATGTACAAGAATATAACTACTATAATACTACTCCTATGTACAAGAATATAACTACTATAATACTACTCCTATGTACAAGAATATAACTACTATAATACTACTCCTATGTACAAGAATATAACTACTATAATACTGCCCCCTATGTACAAGAATATAACTACTATAATACTACTCCTATGTACAAGAATATAACTACTATAATACTACTCCTATGTACAAGAATATAACTACTATAATACTGCCCCTATGTACAGGAATATAACTACTATAATACTACTCCTATGTACAAGAATATAACTACTATAATACTGCTCCTATGTACAAGAATATAACCCCTATAATACTACTCCTATGTACAAGAATATAACTACTATAATACTGCTCCTATGTACAAGAATATAACCACTATAATACTACCTCCTATGTACAAGAATATAACTACTATAATACTACTCCTATGTACAAGAATATAACTACTATAATACTGCCCCTATGTACAGGAATATAACTACTATAATACTACTCCTATGTACAAGAATATAACTACTATAATACTACTCCTATGTACAAGAATATAACTACTATAATACTGCACCCTATGTACAAGAATATAACTACTATAATACTACTCCTATGTACAAGAATATAACTACTATAATACTACTCCTATGTACAAGAATATAACTACTATAATACTGCTCCTATGTACAAGAATATAACTACTATAATACTACTCCTATGTACAAGAATATAACTACTATAATACTGCCCCCTATGTACAAGAATATAACTACTATAATACTACTCCTATGTACAAGAATATAACTACTATAATACTACTCCTATGTACAAGAATATAACTACTATAATACTGCCCCTATGTACAGGAATATAACTACTATAATACTACTCCTATGTACAAGAATATAACTACTATAATACTACTCCTATGTACAAGAATATAACTACTATAATACTACCTCCTATGTACAAGAATATAACTACTATAATACTACTCCTATGTACAAGAATATAACTACTATAATACTACCTCCTATGTACAAGAATATAACTACTATAATACTGCTCCTATGTACAAGAATATAACTACTATAATACTACTCCTATGTACAAGAATATAACTACTATAATACTACTCCTATGTACAAGAATATAACTACTATAATACTACTCCTATGTACAAGAATATAACTACTATAATACTACTCCTATGTACAAGAATATAACTACTATAATACTGCTCCTATGTACAAGAATATAACTACTATAATACTACTCCTATGTACAAGAATATAACTACTATAATACTACTCCTATGTACAAGAATATAACTACTATAATACTGCCCCTATGTACAGGAATATAACTACTATAATACTACTCCTATGTACAAGAATATAACTACTATAATACTACTCCTATGTACAAGAATATAACTACTATAATACTGCACCCTATGTACAAGAATATAACTACTATAATACTACTCCTATGTACAAGAATATAACTACTATAATACTACTCCTATGTACAAGAATATAACTACTATAATACTACTCCTATGTACAAGAATATAACTACTATAATACTACCTCCTATGTACAAGAATATAACTACTATAATACTACTCCTATGTACAAGAATATAACTACTATATACTACTCCTATGTACAAGAATATAACTCCTATAATACTACTCCTATGTACAAGAATATAACTACTATAATACTGCTCCTATGTACAAGAATATAACTACTATAATACTACTCCTATGTACAAGAATATAACTACTATATACTACTCCTATGTACAAGAATATAACTACTATAATACTACTCCTATGTACAAGAATATAACTACTATATACTACTCCTATGTACAAGAATATAACTACTATAATACTACTCCTATGTACAAGAATATAACTACTATAATACTGCTCCTATGTATGAGAATATAACTACTATAATACTACTCCTATGTACAAGAATATAACTACTATAATACTACTCCTATGTACAAGAATATAACTACTATAATACTACTCCTATGTACAAAAATATAACTACTATAATACTGCTCCTATGTATGAGAATATAACTACTATAATACTACTCCTATGTACAAGAATATAACTACTATAATACTACTCCTATGTACAAGAATATAACTACTATAATACTACCTCCTATGTACAAGAATATAACTACTATAATACTGCTCCTATGTACAAGAATATAACTACTATAATACTGCCCCCTATGTACAAGAATATAACTACTATAATACTACTCCTATGTACAAGAATATAACTACTATAATACTACCTCCTATGTACAAGAATATAACTACTATAATACTACTCCTATGTACAAGAATATAACTACTATAATACTACTCCTATGTACAAGAATATAACTACTATAATACTACTCCTATGTACAAGAATATAACTCCTATAATACTACTCCTATGTACAAGAATATAACTACTATAATACTGCTCCTATGTACAAGAATATAACTACTATAATACTACTCCTATGTACAAGAATATAACTACTATATACTACTCCTATGTACAAGAATATAACTACTATAATACTACTCCTATGTACAAGAATATAACTACTATATACTACTCCTATGTACAAGAATATAACTACTATAATACTACTCCTATGTACAAGAATATAACTACTATAATACTACTCCTATGTACAAGAATATAACTACTATAATACTACTCCTATGTACAAGAATATAACTACTATAATACTACTCCTATGTACAAGAATATAACTACTATAATACTACTCCTATGTACAAGAATATAACTACTATAATACTGCTCCTATGTACAAGAATATAACTACTATATACTACTCCTATGTACAAGAATATAACTACTATAATACTACTCCTATGTACAAGAATATAACTACTATAATACTACTCCTATGTACAAGAATATAACTACTATATACTACTCCTATGTACAAGAATATAACTACTATAATACTACTCCTATGTACAAGAATATAACTACTATAATACTACTCCTATGTACAAGAATATAACTACTATAATACTACCTCCTATGTACAAGAATATAACTACTATAACACTACTCCTATGTACAAGAATATAACTACTCTAATACTGCTCCTATGTACAAGAATATAACTACTATAATACTGCTCCTATGTACAAGAATATAACTACTATAATACTACTCCTATGTACGAAAATATAACTACTATAATACTACTCCTATGTACAAGAATATAACTACTATAATACTGCTCCTATGTACAAGAATATAACTACTATAATACTACTCCTATGTACAAGAATATAACTACTATAATACTGCTCCTATGTACAAGAATATAACCACTATAATACTACCTCCTATATACAAGAATATAACTACTATAATACTACCTCCTATGTACAAGAATATAACTACTATAATACTACTCCTATGTACAAGAATATAACTACTATTATACTGCTCCTATGTACAAGAATATAACTACTATTATACTGCTCCTATGTACAAGAATATAACTACTATTATACTGCCCCCCTATGTACAAGAATATAACCACTATAATACTGCTCCTATGTACAAGAATATAACTACTATAATAATACTCCTATGTACAAGAATATAACTACTATAATACTGCTCCTATGTACAAGAATATAACTACTATTATACTGCCCCCCTATGTACAAGAATATAACCACTATAATACTACTCCTATGTACAAGAATATAACTACTATAATACTACTCCTATGTACAAGAATATAACTACTATAATACTGCTCCTATGTACAAGAATATAACTACTATAACACTACTCCTATGTACAAGAATATAACCACTATAATACTACTCCTATGTACAAGAATATAACTACTATAATACTACTCCCATGTACAAGAATATAACCGCTATAATACTACTCCTATGTACACGAATATAACTACTATAATACTACTCCTATGTACACGAATATACCTACTATAATACTACTCCTATGTACCAGAATATAACTACTATAATACTACTCCTATGTACAAGACTATAACTACTATAATACTACCCCTATGTACAAGAATATAACTACTATAATACTACCTCCTATGTACAAGAATATAACTACTATAATAATGCCCCTATGTACAAGAATATAACTACTATAATACTACTCCTATGTACAAGAATATAACTACTATAATACTGCTCCTATGTACAAGAATATAACTACTATAATACTACTCCTATGTACAAGAATATAACTACTATAATACTACTCCTATGTACAAGAATATAACTACTATAATACTACACCCTATGTTCAAGAATATAACTACTATAATACTGCTCCTATGTACAAGAATATAACTACTATAATACTACTCCTATGTACAAGAATATAACTACTATAATACTACTCCTATGTACAAGAATATAACTACTATAATACTACCTCCTATGTACAAGAATATAAATACTATAATACTACTCCTATGTACAAGAATATAACTACTATTATACTGCTCCTATGTACAAGAATATAACTACTATTATACTGCTCCTATGTACAAGAATATAACTACTATTATACTGCTCCTATGTACAAGAATATAACTACTATTATACTGCCCCCCTATGTACAAGAATATAACCACTATAATACTGCTCCTATGTACAAGAATATAACTACTATAATACTACTCCTATGTACAAGAATATAACTACTATAATACTGCTCCTATGTACAAGAATATAACTACTATTATACTGCCCCCCTATGTACAAGAATATAACCACTATAATACTACTCCTATGTACAAGAATATAACTACTATAATACTACTCCTATGTACAAGAATATAACTACTATAATACTGCTCCTATGTACAAGAATATAACTACTATAACACTACTCCTATGTACAAGAATATAACCACTATAATACTACTCCTATGTACAAGAATATAACTACTATAATACTACTCCTATGTACAAGAATATAACCGCTATAATACTACTCCTATGTACACGAATATAACTACTATAATACTACTCCTATGTACAAGAATATAACTACTATAATACTACTCCTATGTACAAGAATATAACAACTATAATACTGCTCCTATGTAGAAGAATATAACTACTATTATACTGCCCCCCTATGTAGAAGAATATAACCCCTATAATACTACTCCTATGTACAAGAATATAACTACTATAATACTGCTCCTATGTACAAGAATATAACTACTATAATACTACTCCTATGTACAAGAATATAACTACTATAATACTACTCCTATGTACAAGAATATAACTACTATAATACTACTCCTATGTACAAGAATATAACCACTATAATACTACTCCTATGTACAAGAATATAACCACTATAATACTACTCCTATGTACAAGAATATAACTACTATAATACTACTCCTATGTACAAGAATATAACCGCTATAATACTACTCCTATGTACACGAATATAACTACTATAATACTACTCCTATGTACAAGAATATAACTACTATAATACTACTCCTATGTACAAGAATATAACTACTATAATACTGCTCCTATGTAGAAGAATATAACTACTATTATACTGCCCCCCTATGTAGAAGAATATAACCCCTATAATACTACTCCTATGTACAAGAATATAACTACTATAATACTGCTCCTATGTACAAGAATATAACTACTATAATACTACTCCTATGTACAAGAATATAACTACTATAATACTACTCCTATGTACAAGAATATACCTACTATAATACTACTCCTATGTACCAGAATATAACTACTATAATACTACTCCTATGTACAAGACTATAACTACTATAATACTACCCCTATGTACAAGAATATAACTACTATAATACTACCTCCTATGTACAAGAATATAACTACTATAATAATGCCCCTATGTACAAGAATATAACTACTATAATACTACTCCTATGTACAAGAATATAACTACTATAATACTGCTCCTATGTACAAGAATATAACTACTATAATACTACTCCTATGTACAAGAATATAACTACTATAATACTACACCCTATGTTCAAGAATATAACTACTATAATACTGCTCCTATGTACAAGAATATAAATACTATAATACTACTCCTATGTACAAGAATATAACTACTATTATACTGCTCCTATGTACAAGAATATAACTACTATTATACTGCTCCTATGTACAAGAATATAACTACTATTATACTGCTCCTATGTACAAGAATATAACTACTATTATACTGCCCCCCTATGTACAAGAATATAACTACTATAATACTACTCCTATGTACAAGAATATAACCGCTATAATACTACTCCTATGTACACGAATATAACTACTATAATACTACTCCTATGTACACGAATATACCTACTATAATACTACTCCTATGTACCAGAATATAACTACTATAATACTACTCCTATGTACAAGACTATAACTACTATAATACTACCCCTATGTACAAGAATATAACTACTATAATACTACCTCCTATGTACAAGAATATAACTACTATAATAATGCCCCTATGTACAAGAATATAACTACTATAATACTACTCCTATGTACAAGAATATAACTACTATAATACTGCTCCTATGTACAAGAATATAATTACTATAATACTACTCCTATGTACAAGAATATAACTACTATAATACTACTCCTATGTACAAGAATATAACTACTATAATACTACACCCTATGTTCAAGAATATAACTACTATAATACTGCTCCTATGTACAAGAATATAACTACTATAATACTACTCCTATGTACAAGAATATAACTACTATAATACTACTCCTATGTACAAGAATATAACTACTATAATACTACCTCCTATGTACAAGAATATAAATACTATAATACTACTCCTATGTACAAGAATATAACTACTATTATACTGCTCCTATGTACAAGAATATAACTACTATTATACTGCTCCTATGTACAAGAATATAACTACTATTATACTGCTCCTATGTACAAGAATATAACTACTATTATACTGCCCCCCTATGTACAAGAATATAACCACTATAATACTGCTCCTATGTACAAGAATATAACTACTATAATACTACTCCTATGTACAAGAATATAACTACTATAATACTGCTCCTATGTACAAGAATATAACTACTATAACACTACTCCTATGTACAAGAATATAACCACTATAATACTACTCCTATGTACAAGAATATAACTACTATAATACTACTCCTATGTACAAGAATATAACCGCTATAATACTACTCCTATGTACACGAATATAACTACTATAATACTACTCCTATGTACAAGAATATAACTACTATAATACTACTCCTATGTACAAGAATATAACAACTATAATACTGCTCCTATGTAGAAGAATATAACTACTATTATACTGCCCCCCTATGTAGAAGAATATAACCCCTATAATACTACTCCTATGTACAAGAATATAACTACTATAATACTGCTCCTATGTACAAGAATATAACTACTATAATACTACTCCTATGTACAAGAATATAACTACTATAATACTACTCCTATGTACAAGAATATAACTACTATAATACTACTCCTATGTACAAGAATATAACCACTATAATACTACTCCTATGTACAAGAATATAACCACTATAATACTACTCCTATGTACAAGAATATAACTACTATAATACTACTCCTATGTACAAGAATATAACCGCTATAATACTACTCCTATGTACACGAATATAACTACTATAATACTACTCCTATGTACAAGAATATAACTACTATAATACTACTCCTATGTACAAGAATATAACTACTATAATACTGCTCCTATGTAGAAGAATATAACTACTATTATACTGCCCCCCTATGTAGAAGAATATAACCCCTATAATACTACTCCTATGTACAAGAATATAACTACTATAATACTGCTCCTATGTACAAGAATATAACTACTATAATACTACTCCTATGTACAAGAATATAACTACTATAATACTACTCCTATGTACAAGAATATACCTACTATAATACTACTCCTATGTACCAGAATATAACTACTATAATACTACTCCTATGTACAAGACTATAACTACTATAATACTACCCCTATGTACAAGAATATAACTACTATAATACTACCTCCTATGTACAAGAATATAACTACTATAATAATGCCCCTATGTACAAGAATATAACTACTATAATACTACTCCTATGTACAAGAATATAACTACTATAATACTGCTCCTATGTACAAGAATATAACTACTATAATACTACTCCTATGTACAAGAATATAACTACTATAATACTACACCCTATGTTCAAGAATATAACTACTATAATACTGCTCCTATGTACAAGAATATAACTACTATAATACTACTCCTATGTACAAGAATATAACTACTATAATACTACTCCTATGTACAAGAATATAACTACTATAATACTACCTCCTATGTACAAGAATATAAATACTATAATACTACTCCTATGTACAAGAATATAACTACTATTATACTGCTCCTATGTACAAGAATATAACTACTATTATACTGCTCCTATGTACAAGAATATAACTACTATTATACTGCTCCTATGTACAAGAATATAACTACTATTATACTGCCCCCCTATGTACAAGAATATAACCACTATAATACTGCTCCTATGTACAAGAATATAACTACTATAATACTACTCCTATGTACAAGAATATAACTACTATAATACTGCTCCTATGTACAAGAATATAACTACTATTATACTGCCCCCCTATGTACAAGAATATAACCACTATAATACTACTCCTATGTACAAGAATATAACTACTATAATACTACTCCTATGTACAAGAATATAACTACTATAATACTGCTCCTATGTACAAGAATATAACTACTATAACACTACTCCTATGTACAAGAATATAACCACTATAATACTACTCCTATGTACAAGAATATAACTACTATAATACTACTCCTATGTACAAGAATATAACTACTATAATACTACTCCTATGCACAAGAATATAACTACTATAATACTACTCTTATGTACAAGAATATAACTACTATAATACTACTCCTATGTACAAGAATATAACTACTATAATACTACTCCTATGTACAAGAATATAACTACTATAATACTGCTCCTATGTAGAAGAATATAACTACTATTATACTGCCCCCCTATGTAGAAGAATATAACCCCTATAATACTACTCCTATGTACAAGAATATAACTACTATAATACTGCTCCTATGTACAAGAATATAACTACTATAATACTACTCCTATGTACAAGAATATAACTACTATAATACTACTCCTATGTACAAGAATTTACCTACTATAATACTACTCCTATGTACCAGAATATAACTACTATAATACTACTCCTATGTACAAGACTATAACTACTATAATACTACCCCTATGTACAAGAATATAACTACTATAATACTACCTCCTATGTACAAGAATATAACTACTATAATACTGCCCCTATGTACAAGAATATAACTACTATAATACTACCTCCTATGTACAAGAATATAAATACTATAATACTACTCCTATGTACAAGAATATAACTACTATAATACTGCTCCTATGTACAAGAATATAACTACTATAATACTACTCCTATGTACAAGAATATAACTACTATAATACTACTCCTATGTACAAGAATATAACTACTATAATACTGCCCCTATGTACAAGAATATAACTACTATAATACTACTCCTATGTACAAGAATATAACTACTATAATACTACCTCCTATGTACAAGAATATAACTACTATAATACTGCCCCTATGTACAAGAATATAACTACTATAATACTACTCCTATGTACAAGAATATAACTACTATAATACTACTCCTATGTACAAGAATATAACTACTATAATACTGCTCCTATGTACAAGAATATAACTACTATAATACTACTCCTATGTACAAGAATATAACTACTATAATACTACACCCTATGTTCAAGAATATAACTACTATAATACTGCTCCTATGTACAAGAATATAACTACTATAATACTACTCCTATGTACAAGAATATAACTACTATAATACTACTCCTATGTACAAGAATATAACTACTATAATACTACCTCCTATGTACAAGAATATAAATACTATAATACTACTCCTATGTACAAGAATATAACTACTATAATACTGCTCCTATGTACAAGAATATAACTACTCTAATACTGCTCCTATGTACAAGAATATAACTACTATAATACTACCTCCTATGTACAAGAATATAACTACTATAATACTACTCCTATGTACAAGAATATAACTACTATAATACTACTCCTATGTACAAGAATATAACTACTATAATACTGCTCCTATGTAGAAGAATATAACTACTATTATACTGCCCCCCTATGTAGAAGAATATAACCCCTATAATACTACTCCTATGTACAAGAATATAACTACTATAATACTGCTCCTATGTACAAGAATATAACTACTATAATACTACTCCTATGTACAAGAATATAACTACTATAATACTACTCCTATGTACAAGAATATACCTACTATAATACTACTCCTATGTACCAGAATATAACTACTATAATACTACTCCTATGTACAAGACTATAACTACTATAATACTACCCCTATGTACAAGAATATAACTACTATAATACTACCTCCTATGTACAAGAATATAACTACTATAATAATGCCCCTATGTACAAGAATATAACTACTATAATACTACTCCTATGTACAAGAATATAACTACTATAATACTGCTCCTATGTACAAGAATATAACTACTATAATACTACTCCTATGTACAAGAATATAACTACTATAATACTACACCCTATGTTCAAGAATATAACTACTATAATACTGCTCCTATGTACAAGAATATAACTACTATAATACTACTCCTATGTACAAGAATATAACTACTATAATACTACTCCTATGTACAAGAATATAACTACTATAATACTACCTCCTATGTACAAGAATATAAATACTATAATACTACTCCTATGTACAAGAATATAACTACTATTATACTGCTCCTATGTACAAGAATATAACTACTATTATACTGCTCCTATGTACAAGAATATAACTACTATTATACTGCTCCTATGTACAAGAATATAACTACTATTATACTGCCCCCCTATGTACAAGAATATAACCACTATAATACTGCTCCTATGTACAAGAATATAACTACTATAATACTACTCCTATGTACAAGAATATAACTACTATAATACTGCTCCTATGTACAAGAATATAACTACTATTATACTGCCCCCCTATGTACAAGAATATAACCACTATAATACTACTCCTATGTACAAGAATATAACTACTATAATACTACTCCTATGTACAAGAATATAACTACTATAATACTGCTCCTATGTACAAGAATATAACTACTATAACACTACTCCTATGTACAAGAATATAACCACTATAATACTACTCCTATGTACAAGAATATAACTACTATAATACTACTCCTATGTACAAGAATATAACTACTATAATACTACTCCTATGCACAAGAATATAACTACTATAATACTACTCTTATGTACAAGAATATAACTACTATAATACTACTCCTATGTACAAGAATATAACTACTATAATACTACTCCTATGTACAAGAATATAACTACTATAATACTGCTCCTATGTAGAAGAATATAACTACTATTATACTGCCCCCCTATGTAGAAGAATATAACCCCTATAATACTACTCCTATGTACAAGAATATAACTACTATAATACTGCTCCTATGTACAAGAATATAACTACTATAATACTACTCCTATGTACAAGAATATAACTACTATAATACTACTCCTATGTACAAGAATTTACCTACTATAATACTACTCCTATGTACCAGAATATAACTACTATAATACTACTCCTATGTACAAGACTATAACTACTATAATACTACCCCTATGTACAAGAATATAACTACTATAATACTACCTCCTATGTACAAGAATATAACTACTATAATACTGCCCCTATGTACAAGAATATAACTACTATAATACTACCTCCTATGTACAAGAATATAAATACTATAATACTACTCCTATGTACAAGAATATAACTACTATAATACTGCTCCTATGTACAAGAATATAACTACTATAATACTACTCCTATGTACAAGAATATAACTACTATAATACTACTCCTATGTACAAGAATATAACTACTATAATACTGCCCCTATGTACAAGAATATAACTACTATAATACTACTCCTATGTACAAGAATATAACTACTATAATACTACCTCCTATGTACAAGAATATAACTACTATAATACTGCCCCTATGTACAAGAATATAACTACTATAATACTACTCCTATGTACAAGAATATAACTACTATAATACTACTCCTATGTACAAGAATATAACTACTATAATACTGCTCCTATGTACAAGAATATAACTACTATAATACTACTCCTATGTACAAGAATATAACTACTATAATACTACACCCTATGTTCAAGAATATAACTACTATAATACTGCTCCTATGTACAAGAATATAACTACTATAATACTACTCCTATGTACAAGAATATAACTACTATAATACTACTCCTATGTACAAGAATATAACTACTATAATACTACCTCCTATGTACAAGAATATAAATACTATAATACTACTCCTATGTACAAGAATATAACTACTATAATACTACTCCTATGTACAAGAATATAACTACTATAATACTACCTCCTATGTACAAGAATATAACTACTATAATACTGCCCCCTATGTACAAGAATATAACTACTATAATACTGCTCCTATGTGCAAGAATATAACTACTATAATACTACTCCTATGTATAAGAATATAACTACTATAACACTACTCCTATGTACAAGAATATAACTACTATAATACTACCTCCTATGTACAAGAATATAACTACTATAATACTACCTCCTATGTACAAGAATATAACTACTATAATACTGCTCCTATGTACAAGAATATAACTACTATAATACTACTCCTATGTACAAGAATATAACTACTATAATACTACTCCTATGTACAAGAATATAACTACTATAATACTACTCCTATGTACAAGAATATAACTACTATAATACTGCCCCCTATGTACAAGAATATAACTACTATAATACTACTCCTATGTACAAGAATATAACTACTATAATACTACTCCTATGTACAAGAATATAACTACTATAATACTGCCCCTATGTACAGGAATATAACTACTATAATACTACTCCTATGTACAAGAATATAACTACTATAATACTGCTCCTATGTACAAGAATATAACCCCTATAATACTACTCCTATGTACAAGAATATAACTACTATAATACTGCTCCTATGTACAAGAATATAACCACTATAATACTACCTCCTATGTACAAGAATATAACTACTATAATACTACTCCTATGTACAAGAATATAACTACTATAATACTGCCCCTATGTACAGGAATATAACTACTATAATACTACTCCTATGTACAAGAATATAACTACTATAATACTACTCCTATGTACAAGAATATAACTACTATAATACTGCACCCTATGTACAAGAATATAACTACTATAATACTACTCCTATGTACAAGAATATAACTACTATAATACTACTCCTATGTACAAGAATATAACTACTATAATACTGCTCCTATGTACAAGAATATAACTACTATAATACTACTCCTATTTACAAGAATATAACTACTATAATACTGCCCCCTATGTACAAGAATATAACTACTATAATACTACTCCTATGTACAAGAATATAACTACTATAATACTACTCCTATGTACAAGAATATAACTACTATAATACTGCCCCTATGTACAGGAATATAACTACTATAATACTACTCCTATGTACAAGAATATAACTACTATAATACTACTCCTATGTACAAGAATATAACTACTATAATACTACCTCCTATGTACAAGAATATAACTACTATAATACTACTCCTATGTACAAGAATATAACTACTATAATACTACCTCCTATGTACAAGAATATAACTACTATAATACTGCTCCTATGTACAAGAATATAACTACTATAATACTACTCCTATGTACAAGAATATAACTACTATAATACTACTCCTATGTACAAGAATATAACTACTATAATACTACTCCTATGTACAAGAATATAACTACTATAATACTACTCCTATGTACAAGAATATAACTACTATAATACTGCTCCTATGTACAAGAATATAACTACTATAATACTACTCCTATGTACAAGAATATAACTACTATAATACTACTCCTATGTACAAGAATATAACTACTATAATACTGCCCCTATGTACAGGAATATAACTACTATAATACTACTCCTATGTACAAGAATATAACTACTATAATACTACTCCTATGTACAAGAATATAACTACTATAATACTGCACCCTATGTACAAGAATATAACTACTATAATACTACTCCTATGTACAAGAATATAACTACTATAATACTACTCCTATGTACAAGAATATAACTACTATAATACTACTCCTATGTACAAGAATATAACTACTATAATACTACTCCTATGTACAAGAATATAACTACTATAATACTACTCCTATGTACAAGAATATAACTACTATAATACTACTCCTATGTACAAGAATATAACTACTATAATACTACTCCTATGTACAAGAATATAACTACTATAATACTACTCCTATGTACAAGAATATAACTACTATAATACTACTCCTATGTACAAGAATATAACTACTATAATACTGCTCCTATGTACAAGAATATAACTACTATAATACTACTCCTATGTACAAGAATATAACTACTATAATACTGCCCCATGTAGACACAAATGTGAAGTTTCCTTTATATATTTGCATATAATTATAGACTATAATAAGTAACGACAAGTCATTGTGGATATTTTGGGTCTTTCCTCCCTATCTCGGTTTATACCCATGTATAGCTCGGCAGGCATCCCCGGAGATATGGCGATATTACATGTCAGGTCTGTGTGTCATAGATAAAGCTGCAGCTTCATTTCCTCATCTCCTCCTGATTCTGGATGAAGGGAAATGAGAGTGAGAGAGATGGACAGATCGACACTGGGGCCCCCGCCATATGGACATGGACCAAAACACTGTGGCTAGCATACGGGTAATATAGACACACGGACTGGCACACAGGCGGTATACACACATAGACTGGCACATGTGTTATAGACACAATATAGATGGCAGACACAGTGACTTGCACATTGGTGGTATAGTCTGCGATCCTCAGGAAGGTGGTATACATATACATGGTGTCTATAATAACTGGCACACAGGTGGTATATACATAGTATTGTTGAGTTAAGTGATACTGTGACTGGCATACAAGTAGTGGTATATACCCAGTGGCTGATATACAAGTAGTGGTATATACCCAGTGACTGGCATACAAGTAGTGCTATACACCCAGTGACTGGCATACAAGTAGTGGTATATACCCAGTGACTGGCATACAAGTAGTGGTATATACCCAGTGACTGGCATACAAGTAGTGGTATATACCCAGTGACTGGCATACAAGTAGTGGTATATACCCAGTGACTGGCATACAAGTAGTGGTATATACCCAGTGACTGGCATACAAGTAGTGCTATACACCCAGTGACTGGCATACAAGTAGTGGTATATACCCAGTGACTGGCATACAAGTAGTGGTATATACCCAGTGACTGGCATACAAGTAGTGGTATATACCCAGTGACTGGCATACAAGTAGTGGTATATACCCAGTGACTGGCATACAAGTAGTGGTATATACCCAGTGACTGGCATACAAGTAGTGGTATACACCCAGTGACTGGCATACAAGTAGTGGTATATACCCAGTGACTGGCATACAAGTAGTGGTATACACCCAGTGACTGGCATACAAGTAGTGGTATACACCCAGTGACTGGCATACAAGTAGTGGTATATACCCAGTGATTGGCATACAAGTAGTGGTATATACCCAGTGACTGGCATACAAGTAGTGGTATATACCCAGTGACTGGCATACAAGTAGTGGTATACACCCAGTGACTGGCATACAAGTAGTGGTATACACCCAGTGACTGGCATACAAGTAGTGGTATATACCCAGTGACTGGCATACAAGTAGTGGTATACACCCAGTGACTGGCATACAAGTAGTGGTATACACCCAGTGACTGGGGGTCAGGTCCTAATATCACGGGAAAGGTAATAACAAACCGGGCCGAAGACTGAATCTGAAGAAGACGCCCGCAGTGATACAGGATCTGATGGATTTTTGGGTCATTCTGGCGCTTGGTCTTGTGGTGACTTGTGGCGTGGAAGGTGAGACGGGCGGCTCATGATATATATATATATATACCGTATACACTGATATTATGTGTGCTGTGTGTTCTGGGACAGATTGTGGTAAAGGGAATGTGATCCTGGGTGGGAGATCTCCATATAACAGCTGATACATTATAAGTATTGTGTATCTGCCTGTATAGTATATAGTATATATATATATATGAGATATGATAACTGACCCCTCCTGCACACTGTATGGGACTATTCCCTGTGATTCACTACTAAGCTGTGTATAATGGGAAGTTCTCCAACCCTCTGATATTCCCTGATGTGTTTCTGTTCCTCCACCATCTTCAGGGTCCCTCCATCCCGGGATTCCTGCACAAAATATTATACCCCATAGTGGCCCCTGCACACAGTATTATGTCCCACAGTGGCCCTTGTACACAGTATTATGTCCCATAGTGGCCCCTGCACACAGTATTATGTCCCATAGTGTCCCCTGCACACAGTATTATACCCCATAGTGGCCCCTGCACACAGGATTATCCCCCATAGTGGCCCCTGCACACAGTATTATGTCCCATAGTGGCCCCTGCACACAGTATTATACCCCATAGTGGCCCCTGCACACAGGATTATCCCCCATAGTGGCCCCTGCACACAGTATTATGTCCCATAGTGGCCCCTGCACACAGGATTATCCCCCATAGTGGCCCCTGCACACAGTATTATGTCCCATAGTGGCCCCTGCACACAGTATTATCCCCCATAGTGGCCCCTGTACACAGTATTATCCCCCATAGTGGCCCCTGCACGCAGTATTATGTCCCATAGTGGCCCCTGCACACAGTATTATCCCCCATAGTGGCCCCTGCACACAGTATTATGTCCCATAGTGGCCCCTGTACACAATATTGTGCCCCATAGTGGCCCCTGCACACAGTATTATACCCCATAGTGGCCCCTGCACACATTATTATGTCCCATAGTGGCCCCTGCACACAGTATTATGCCCCATAGTGGCCCCTGCACACAGTATTATTCCCCATAGTGGCCCCTGCACACAGTATTATGTCCCATAGTGGCCCCTGCACACAGTATTATGTCCCATAGTGGCCCCTGCACACAGTATTATGTCCCATAGTGGCCCCTGCACACAGTATTATGTCCCATAGTGGCCCCTGCACACGGTATTATGTCCCATAGTGGCCCCTGCACACGGTATTATGTCCCATAGTGGCTCCTGCACACGGTATTATGCCCCATAGTGGCCCCTGCACACGGTATTATGTCCCATAGTGGCCCCTGCACACGGTATTATGCCCCATAATGGCCCCTGCACACAGTATTATGTCCCATAGTGGCCCCTGCACACAGTATTATGTCCCATAGTGGCCCCTGCACACAGTATTATGCCCCATAGTGGCCCCTGCACACAGTATTATCCCCCATAGTGGTCCCTGCACACAGTATTATCCCCCATAGTGGCCCCTGCACACAGTATTATCCCCCATAGTGTCCCCTGTACACAGTATTATGTCCCATAGTGGCCCCTGTACACAGTATCGATAAGTAAATAGAGTTACTCCTGCAGGCTATAAAAAAATAAACTAATTAATCAGGGGCCCACTGGACCGCCTAATGTCTTGGGCCCCATCTCTACCCCTGCTAGGAACCCTCTTATTCCCTCCTTGTTTCTCCTCCTCAGGTTGCTCCGTTTCGCCATCTCTGTCCCTCTCTCTTTCCATACATAACTCCCTGCAGTGTCGCCTCTGCTTGGACAGTAAAGATCACTTCCGGCAAAATTACACCTTCACCCTCACCCGCAACGGTAAAGCGGTAAAATTCAGCCAGGTGGTGAGCCGGAGGATATGGCATTCACTGGACACCAGGAAAAACAACAGCGGCCTGTGGAGGTGTCACGTGCAGGAATTTCCTGACCTGAGTGCAGAGTATTACCTGGGGCCCCCCACAGTGGGCCCCCCAGCAGGGGAGAAGAAAGACCCAGGTAGGTCGGGTGATAGACACTCTGTATAAAGGGGACCCCTGGTAAATATGTAATATTGTGGCCTGGGTAGGAATGTCATAGGTTATAATGGGATGCAAATAGTAGTTGGGGCATTTTTTCTTCCCTCACCCTATAGGGTGATAATACGGCACAGATAGTACTGCAATATGAGCTAATCCCTCCCACTGTAGGGTGATAATACGGCACAGATAGTACTGCAATATGAGCTAATCCCTCCCACTGTAGGGTGATAATACGGCACAGATAGTACTGCAATATGAGCTAATCCCTCCCACTGTAGGGTGATAATACGGCACAGATAGTACTGCAATATGAGCTAATCCCTCCCACTGTAGGGTGATAATACGGCACAGATAGTACTGCACTATGAGCTAATCCCAGCCACTGTAGGGTGATAATACGGCACAGATAGTACTGCAATATGAGCTAATCCCTCCCACTGTAGGGTGATAATACGGCACAGATAGTACTGCACTATGAGCTAATCCCAGCCACTGTAGGGTGATAATACGGCACAGATAGTACTGCACTATGAGCTAATCCCAGCCACTGTAGGGTGATAATACGGCACAGATAGTACTGCAATATGAGCTAATCCCAGCCACTGTAGGGTGATAATACGGCACAGATAGTACTGCACTATGAGCTAATCCCAGCCACTGTAGGGTGATAATACGGCACAGATAGTACTGCACTATGAGCTAATCCCAGCCACTGTAGGGTGATAATACGGCACAGATAGTACTGCAATATGAGCTAATCCCAGCCACTGTAGGGTGATAATACGGCACAGATAGTACTGCACTATGAGCTAATCCCAGCCACTGTAGGGTGATAATACGGCACAGATAGTACTGCACTATGAGCTAATCCCAACCACTGTAGGGTGATAATACGGCACAGATAGTACTGCACTATGAGCTAATCCCAGCCACTGTAGGGTGATAATACGGCACAGATAGTACTGCAGTATGAGCAAGTCCTGCTCCATGTAGGGTGACAATTTGACACACACTGCGGTGGTGCTGATCCCCGAGGGTCATAGCTATAGCAGGGGCAGCGATATCACTAATCACTGAATCCTAGACCATAAGGCCCCTCTGCCAGTATAAAATATACCCCTACTCTAAATAGCGCAAGGTAGGTAGGGGCCCCATTATAGAGTCTGCAATGGGGCCCAGGAGACAAAATTAAGCCTCTGCTGCCCCCTATGCCTCAGAGCCTGTATTACAGACTTTTTTTGTCTCGTCCACATGTAAGGAGCGACCTCTGTTCCTGCCTCCACAATGTCTACAAGGACCCTGCTGACCATCATGACCGCCGCGCTCCTACTAGCGTTGCTCATTATCGGGATCTCCTTCATATCAGGCGTCTGTATCGTGAAACAGCACAGGTAGGTGAGCGGATCAATGAGGTGCACATGCAGCAGAGCTCAACGAGTAGCACTGCACTACTGCGATCAGAAGGAGGTGCACATGTAGCAGAGCTGAACTAGTGGCGCTGCAGTACTACGATCAGAATGAGGTGCACATGTAGCAGAGCTCAACGAGTAGCACTGCACTACTGCGATCAGAATGAGGTGCACATGTAGCAGAGCTGAACTAGTGGCGCTGCACTACTGCGATCAGAATGAGGTGCACATGTAGCAGAGCTCAACGAGTAGCACTGCACTACTACGATCAGAATGAGGTGCACATGTAGCAGAGCTCAACGAGTAGCACTGCACTACTGCGATCAGAATGAGGTGCACATGTAGCAGAGCTCAACGAGTAGCACTGCACTACTGCGATCAGAATGAGGTGCACATGTAGCAGAGCTCAACGAGTAGCACTGCACTACTGCGATCAGAATGAGGTGCACATGTAGCAGAGCTGAACTAGTGGCGCTGCACTACTGCGATCAGAATGAGGTGCACATGTAGCAGAGCTGAACTAGTGGCGCTGCACTACTGCGATCAGAATGAGGTGCACATGTAGCAGAGCTGAACTAGTGGCGCTGCACTACTGCGATCAGAATGAGGTGCACATGTAGCAGAGCTGAACTAGTAGCGCTGCACTACTGCGATCAGAATGAGGTGCACATGTAGCAGAGCTGAACTAGTGGCGCTGCACTACTACGATCAGAATGAGGTGCACATGCAGCAGAGCTCAACTAGTGGCGCTGCACTACTACGATCAGAATGAGGTGCACATGTAGCAGAGCTCAACTAGTGGCGCTGCACTACTACGATCAGAATGAGGTGCACATGTAGCAGAGCTGAACTAGTAGCGCTGCACTACTACGATCAGAATGAGGTGCACATGTAGCAGAGCTCAACGAGTAGCACTGCACTACTGCGATCAGAAGGAGGTGCACATGTAGGAGAGCTGAACTAGTAGCGCTGCACTACTACGATCAGAATGAGGTGCACATGTAGCAGAGCTGAACTAGTAGCGCTGCACTACTGCGATCAGAATGAGGTGCACATGTAGCAGAGCTGAACTAGTGGCGCTGCACTACTACGATCAGAATGAGGTGCACATGTAGCAGAGCTGAACTAGTAGCGCTGCACTACTGCGATCAGAATGAGGTGCACATGTAGCAGAGCTGAACTAGTAGCGCTGCACTACTGCGATCAGAAGGAGGTGCACATGTAGCAGAGCTGAACTAGTGGCGCTGCACTACTACGATCAGAATGAGGTGCACATGTAGCAGAGCTGAACTAGTGGCGCTGCAGTACTACGATCAGAATGAGGTGCACATGTAGCAGAGCTGAACTAGTGGCGCTGCACTACTGCGATCAGAATGAGGTGCACATGCAGCAGAGCTCAACGAGTAGCACTGCACTACTGCGATCAGAATGAGGTGCACATGTAGCAGAGCTGAACTAGTAGCGCTGCACTACTGCGATCAGAATGAGGTGCACATGTAGCAGAGCTGAACGAGTAGCACTGCACTACTGCGATCAGAATGAGGTGCACATGTAGCAGAGCTGAACTAGTGGCGCTGCACTACTGCGATCAGAATGAGGTGCACATGCAGCAGAGCTCAACTAGTGGCGCTGCAGTACTACGATCAGAATGAGGTGCCTTAAAGGGGTTGTAAAAATAGTCAAAAAATGGGCAAGTACAAGGAATACTGTAAAATAATAAGCTTAGCATACCAATACTTACCTGCACCCCCAGCCACACATTCCAGTGCTGCCTATCAGACCACAAAATCAGATTTACGTGGCTGCAGCAAGGAGGCGCCATACATACAGATCACTGCTGCAACCAATATGGGGCCTCCATGGTATCTAAAAGTGATTGGCTACAGCAGTGATCTGTGTATATAGCGCCTCCCTGCTGCAACCATGTAAACAGATCCCAGCATGGAGGACTGGAGGGCAGCGCTGCAAGCTGCAGTAAGGAGGACGAGGGAGGGGCGTGTATTTATTTACACTCCACCCCCCCAATCTGAGAACTTGGTACAGCCCCTTTAAAATTTTTGAACCTCTTCTTTAAAGGGAATGTGTATCTATAAAATACATATTGTTTTAAGAATTGTCAATGATTTTATTTTCCATATAGCCTGCAATTTTCCCTCTGGCTACCAAGCCAAATTACGCACCAACACATGCCAATTCTGTAGGGATTTTCTTTGCAGCAGTCACTTCATTGACATGACAGACAGGATTACAATAGAAGATAACACCTCCATAGATAACACCACTGACCCATCATTACATCACTACTGACAATAGATGATGTCACAGATTATCTCCTCCCTATCCCTGCACAGAGCAATTCTAGAAAACTCTTCCATAGACTTCAGTGTGTCCGCTCCAGACTATTGCTGCCTATGGCCATGACTATGCTGTAAATGCTAACAGAGGAGAGATCAGGCAAGATGGCGGATGCATTCTTTTTAGGGTCTTATTCACACGATTGTGTTCAGTCCGTAAAACGTGATCCGTATTTCCTGGACTGAGTGCGGCCGAGTGATTGGACCGAGGTCATAGTCAGACATAATGTAGCGCGCTCCTCATCGGCCGCTTCGCTACGTACTGAACTGACATAAATGCTGTGAGCGCCCTCTAGTGGCCGCTGCTGGTAGACACTGACACTGTCCTGCCCAGGGTTATGTTAATAGAATTTTTAAGGTTTTACGGCCATGTAACAATATGACACAATTATTTTTCAGGAAAAAATCGTCTGCTCGTCGACATCACAGAGGTAAGAGATTCTGGAAAATCATTAGGGGTTCACTTACTTACCAGATAATTTCATTGGCTTGCATTGCATTGATCTTCATTGACATGGCATCATCTTCTCCGGTCATAACGTATTAGGCTGGTTGATCTCCATTGCACCCTCACACACAGAAGCCTATGGAGAGGGGAGGAGGAGGTTGCTTATCTTTATAGACAGTGACAGAAGAGCTCTCACACACAGGGTAGTTACTCTTTGTGTGTCTTTTCCAGCATATTCCTCCTCCTCCCCTCTCCATAGACTTCTATGCACAAAATAATTCTGATAAACAGGGAAAGAAGCATTTTTCTTTAGTAAGATCTATGACAAATTTTCTCCTATGCACCTGGACTATTATATTTACCATTTATGTACACTTGTTTTATAGTTGGAGTTACACTTTAGTCTCCTCTTGAATTTGCTTTCTGCGTTGCAGACGGAGACAGATCCGACAGCTTCCCTCTGACAGAAACCGCCAGCTCTGACCTAAGCAGCCCTAGACTGGAGGCGGTGAGTATCAGCGGCTTCAGTCTCGCCCTCTGCTGGAGAGGAGAAGAATGACATGCTTATTTTTGTGCTTTTTGTTCCAGGACACAGAAGTTTATTACGTGGATCTGGAGATCATTCGGGATCCTTATAGAAAACCCTCCACGAGTCATAACACAATCTATGCAAATATCGTGTGAGCGGAGGATTGTGGGTGTAGCAGATACAGGACATGTATAGGATATCATGTGACGCCCGGGACTATTCCCTCTACCAGTGCAGGGACACATTAGAATTTGGGTGACAGTTTCGTGTACGTGGGCTTTAGCCATATAAAGTTTGGCAGTTTCATTGAGCTCCACCCACAATCTTGTCTAAAGGTCCTGGAGGGTCCTCAGCCGACAAGGGCCTACTTAAGGATCTGACTACTTGGATTTTACCAGTCCCATCCTTCTGTTTCCCCATGGAGATAAGCGGCGCCTGAGGCTGTAATCTCTCCTCTGTGGATCTGTTACTTTGTATCGCTTTATCTGTTACTGTATTTCCTTACACGATGACTCCGGACCATAAACTATTCATAATGTAAGTGATAATAAAGAGAAGCAAAAACAGACGGAGCGGCAACACGATGGACAGGTCAGGAAACGGTTAATGGATCCCTGTGATCATCTCTAAAGCACTAAAAGGAAATGACATAAAAATTACACTTCTTTTACCAACCCCAAGTTATCGTCTGTTTGATACTTCAGAGCTGTAATCTCCCGGCCTTCCTTGCAGGCTCCAGAGCTGTAAAGTGTTGTGGTGATTTCCATTATGGAAAGGTTATATGTCTATAGAGGTGTTTGATACAGAACTTAATGTCCCCATCCCACTATAGGGGGTCAGCTTAGCTGTTAGGGGCGTGACTGACAACAAGTGTGCTGACTGTCTCCAAAGACAACCAATGTAACTCTGGAGTATAATACAGGATAAGTAATGTAACGTATGTACACAGTGACTGTACCAGCAGAATAGTGAGCGCAGCTCTGGAGTATAATACAGGATAAGTAATGTAACGTATGTACACAGTGACTGCACCAGCAGAATAGTGAGCGCAGCTCTGGAGTATAATACAGGATAAGTAATGTAACGTATGTACACAGTGACTGCACCAGCAGAATAGTGAGCGCAGCTCTGGAGTATAATACAGGATAAGTAATGTAATGTATGTACACAGTGACTGCACCAGCAGAATAGTGAGCGCAGCTCTGGAGTATAATACAGGATAAGTAATGTAATGTATGTACACAGTGACTGCACCAGCAGAATAGTGAGCGCAGCTCTGGAGTATAATACAGGATATGTAATGTAATGTATGTACACAGTGACTGTACCAGCAGAATAGTGAGCGCAGCTCTGGAGTATAATACAGGATAAGTAATGTAACGTATGTACACAGTGACTGCACCAGCAGAATAGTGAGCGCAGCTCTGGAGTATAATACAGGATAAGTAATGTAACGTATGTACACAGTGACTGCACCAGCAGAATAGTGAGCGCAGCTCTGGAGTATAATACAGGATAAGTAATGTAACGTATGTACACAGTGACTGCACCAGCAGAATAGTGAGCGCAGCTCTGGGGTATAATACAGGATAAGTAATGTAATGTATGTACACAGTGACTGTACCAGCAGAATAGTGAGCGCAGCTCTGGAGTGTAATACAGGATAAGTAATGTAATGTATGTATGTACACAGTGACTGTACCAGCAGAATAGTGAGCGCAGCTCTGGAGTATAATACAGGATAAGTAATGTAATGTATGTACACAGTGACTGTACCAGCAGAATAGTGAGCGCAGCTCTGGAGTATAATACAGGATAAGTAATGTAATGTATGTACACAGTGACCAGCAGAATAGTGAGCGCAGCTCTGGAGTATAATACAGGATAAGTAATGTAATGTATGTACACAGTGACTGCACCAGCAGAATAGTGAGCGCAGCTCTGGAGTATAATACAGGATAAGTAATGTAATGTATGTACACAGTGACTGCACCAGCAGAATAGTGAGCGCAGCTCTGGAGTATAATACAGGATAAGTAATGTAATGTATGTACACAGTGACTGTACCAGCAGAATAGTGAGCGCAGCTCTGGAGTATAATACAGGATAAGTAATGTAATGTATGTACACAGTGACTGTACCAGCAGAATAGTGAGCGCAGCTCTGGAGTATAATACAGGATAAGTAATGTAATGTATGTACACAGTGACTGTACCAGCAGAATAGTGAGCGCAGCTCTGGAGTATAATACAGGATAAGCAATGTAATGTATGTACACAGTGACTGCACCAGCAGAATAGTGAGCACAGCTCTGGAGTATACAGTCCTATGAAAAAGTTTGGGCACCCCTATTAATCTTAATCATTTTTAGTTCTAAATATTTTGGTGTTTGCAGCAGCCATTTCAGTTTGATATATCTAATAACTGATGGACACAGTAATATTTCAGGATTGAAATGAGGTTTATTGTACTAACAGAAAATGTGCATTAAACCAAAATTTGACCAGTGCAAAAGTCTGGGCACCTCAACAGAAAAGTGACATTAATATTTAGCAGATCCTCCTTTTGCAAAGATAACAGCCTCTAGTCGCTTCCTGTAGCTTTTAATCAGTTCCTGGATCCTGGATGAAGGGATTTTGGACCATTTCTTTCTACAAAACAATTCAAGTTCGGTTAAGTTTGATGGTCGCCGAGCATGGACAGCCCGCTCTCAAATGATCTGAAAACAAAGATTGTTCAACATAGTTGTTCAGGGGAAGGATACAAAACGTTGTCTCAGAGATTTAACCTGTCAGTTTCCACTGTGAGGAACATAGTAAGGAAATGGAAGAGCACAGGGACAGTTCTTGTTAAGCCCAGAAGTGGCAGGCCAAGAAAAATATCAGAAAGGCAGCGAAGAAGAATGGTGAGAACAGTCAAGGACAATCCACAGACACCTCCAAAGAGCTGCAGCATCATCTTGCTGCAGATGGTGTCACTGTGCATCGGTCAACTATACAGCGCACTTTGCACAAATAGAAGCTGTATGGGAGAGTGATGAGAAAGAAGCCGTTTCTGCACGTACGCCACAAATAGAGTTGCCTGAGGTATGAAAAAGCACATTTGGAGAAGCCAACTTCATTTTGGAAGAAGGTCCTGTGGACTGATGAAACAAAGATTGAGTTGTTTGGTCATACAAAAAGGCGTTATGCATGGCGTCCAAAAAAAACAGCATTCCAAGAAAAACACATGCTACCCACTGTAAAATTTGGTGGAGGTTCCATCATGCTTTGGGGCTGTGTGACCAATGCCGGCATCGGGAATCTTGTTAAAGTTGAGGGTCGCATGGATTCCACTCAGTATCAGCAGATTCTTGAGAATAATGTTCAAGAATCAGTGACGAAGTTGAAGTTACGCCGGGGATGGATATTTCAGCAAGACAATGATCCAAAACACAGCTCCAAATCCTCAGGCATTCATGCAGAGGAACAATTACAATGTTCTGGAATGGCCATCCCAGTCCCCAGACCTGAATATCATTGAACATCTGTGGGATGATTGGAAGCGGGCTGTCCATGCTCGGCGACCATCTAACTTAACTGAACTTGAATTGTTTGTCCAAAATACCTTTATCCAGGATCCAGGAACTGATTAAAAGCTACAGGAAGCGACTAGAGGCTGTTATCTTTGCAAAAGGAGGATCTACTAAATATTAATGTCACTTTTCTGTTGAGGTGCCCATACTTTTGCACCGGTCAAATTTAGGTTTAATGCATATTGCGCATTTTCTGTTAGTGCAATAAACCTCATTTCAATCCTGAAATATTACTGTGTCCATCAGTTATTAGATATATCAAACTGAAATGGCTGCTGCAAACACCAAAATATTTAGAACTAAAAATGATTAAGATTAATAGGGGTGCCCAAACTTTTTCATAGGACTGTAATACAGGATAAGTAATGTAATGTATGTACACAGTGACTGTACCAGCAGAATAGTGAGCGCAGCTCTGGGGTATAATACAGGATAAGTAATGTAATGTATGTACACAGTGACTGTACCAGCAGAATAGTGAGCGCAGCAGAGTATGGTCTTCATAGAACATTGTAGTAACTGTGTAGTCATATCATGCAAAAATACCCTGAAGTAATACTCTAAAAGGGGTCATTCAGGAATTTAGACTTTACGGCCTCTTAGCATAAGTCATATATATCTGATTGATGAAGGGCCAACTTGTGGCCCCTGAACGGATCAGCTGTACGGGGTCGCCTCCAACACCCATGCTATAACACAGATGGAAGCAGTTCCCTCAGTGCCCTGTATAGAGATTGGGGGCGCCATACTGCAGCTCTGATCCTATTGAAGTCATTGATCAGATATAAATATCCTATCCTTGGCCATATTCCTGGACAATCCCTTTAAATATCTTCTCGGTACCATCCACTGTCCACCATTTTGAACATCAGAACAAGTCGCATTGTCTTGAAGCAGTTTATTTATAAATTGAAAGGGTTAAAAAAACCAAAACCAGTTTCCAGCATATAATAGATGAGAGAGGACGGGGGACGATGGTCTGGAGCTCCGGACCCTACAGAGACCCCAGAGAAGGGACAGAAAATGCATTTAACAAGATAAACAAAGATCAATCGCTTTCCGAAACTGCAGGGGTTAATATCGCCCCTCACCCATTCAACCAAAAAAAATAGCACCAGAAGGCAATGTCAGAAAACCGCCAGCTAAGACGCGACAGCTGCGATGTGCCGCGGACAATGGAGACGACGTTCATGGCACAAACATGACAAGTGGTGAGACAGAACAAAGTGAAGAAAGTGGTGTCGCCCCCTAGCAGTCATCTATCTACCTGGAGGACCCAAACTATTGCAACGAAGACCACCATTGCCCTTAACAGCCGAGGAAGGGAGTCCAATAGGGTGAGAATTGGCAAAAAATAAAAATTTGATTTGCTAGGCCCAACATGGCTACAGACATCTGACTTGCTGGACCAGTAACCATTGTATACATTGTGGCCTTATATTCTGATTTAAAGGGGCACTCCATCTAATACAAAAAAAACTGATTAATAGCGCACCAAGAGAGGGAAAAAGTCAATATGGAGCCTATCGACTATGCCCTTCCCCCACATTTGTGTTCTTGAGCTTAAATGGTTTGGCCAGGTTTAGAAAACATGGCTTCCTTCTTCTCAGGAAGTGACATCTCGCACACTGGTCACATGGCCATGCCGAGTTGCATTCAGTGATGTGATGTCACTTCCTGAGAAGAGTTTTTTTTTAATCTCTAGGACCATATAGAGAGGACCATGGTTGTTAGGCAGTGTATCCATAGCAACGGCACTGTCAGACTTGGATTTGTCAGACCTAACTTTATTGGCACTGTATCCATAATAGGGAAGGATAAAGACGCCACAGGCCGCTTTGCCTTATTAATCAGATTTTTCCTGCAATGGGGAGGTATTAAACAGGTGGAGGTAGAGAATGAAAAGGGTTAATGAGGGTTTGGAGGGATTTAACATATCATAGGCCTCATCACACAATACAGGCCGCCATTTTGTTAAGTCATTGTTATTGAGCCAAACCACTTCAAAATGGCCACCAGAGAATGTAGGAGACAAATACAGCTTAAAGATGGAGTGATGGCAACAAAAGTAGGTGGGCAACCTAGCACCAGAAAAACTGCAGGCAAGCATTCCAGTTAAATGGATACTGCGGATATAGATTAAAGGGGGCTCCCATCTAAACAAGCCTTTGGAAAAATCTGTTCAATATGGCAAGCGCCGAGATACCGCTCTGACCCTCCATTACACTATGCAGACCCAAGTAAGCCAAGGCTGGTCTCAACCGGTCTTGAGACTGTATCGGCACGGTAGGGATGGCCATGATCGGTAGAGTCAGCGATACCAGGCAACTCCCCGACACAGCCTGCATTAGTAATCAGATTTTCTATGGCCAGCTGTAGCCATATTGAATTTTCTAGTGCGCGCCATCACCATCTAGTGGCCATATAAGACATTACAGCCGCAGTCATTCCAATAGGGTCGTTAGACTTTTGTAGGGACACGTTAGACTTTGTACTCCAAGATGAAGCCCGACAAAGAGCCTCAAACATTTAGCAAAGGGTTAATCTTGCCGGAATGTCATTTATAAACTATATGGTATAAGCCACTAAAAACGGAGAGAATCGGCAGCCCATGATAAGCGGACGCGGTCATCTCCACCAAGGTCTATGTCCTCTCACCTACAGGAAGAACGGAAAAAACAGAAGGTCTAATTCCAGATAACTAGTGAAACCTACGGCAGCCTCGGACATTCAGACGGTTCTAGATATGGATATACACACTGTGCTACAGGCGGTGTGCATTGGTGGAAGATATGGAGGATACCATGAAACCCATAGACGGATACGGTATGGCGATATAAGAGACATTATAGAGGAGGCTGCCTCTATACTAACAGCGCATTGTCAGCGTGGGTGGCCTGACAACTAGCCTCAGGGTGGACGACAACTCAGATCTCCAGCTTGCGATTGATCAGTATCGAGCAGGCGGTCAGACATCCTCCGATCTTCGACACCTCCGTGCAAGATGCCGGGACTAGCGTATAATCTGTCAGCTTCTGAAAGACCTGCAAGAAGGAAACGGAGCAGATCGGTTATAGCGGGTGCAAGTCATGGGCTATAGACATGGTAGTCTTGCATTAGGGTGAAGGGGATTTTATACTGAAGGTCTATGTAAGAGGTTAGTGTCATGGTACCCCAGATTAGGATGGGACAGTAATGGAGACTGGCATAGTAAGGTGAACGGTGATGGCTGTAGACAAAGACCCATTCAGACACTATTACAGCGGACAGATGGTTGGCCGTTCTGGGTTTGTGTAGGATTGTTCGTTCCTGAAGGCTGAAGGTCCACCACTTCATCAGTCTACAGTCAGGCATATGGCCAACCTTTAGCATTGCTGCACAGCTTGGCCGGTATGATGTGTATTCTAGATGTATTCCCTACTGGAGTGAGAAGATTTAGGATACACAGCCTGCCACTGTCAGAAAGGAGAACGTAACCCATTCATCGTAAAATATTAGTTTGTCCTCAACATATAGTAATGGCAGGATTCTTGGGTGAAAGATCTGGCACAGAGAGGGGATGGGAATGATCTTGTGTGTACAGACATGTTGTGAACAAGTCTTTATAGTCATCTGGCCCAGGATAGAGAAGGAAAGGGAGAATTAATTAGGGGACGCAGCCTGTGGTGGTCCCGACTTCAACTCATTACACAGAGGAGTTGAATACAATGGTGAAGGCCTCTGCTTCTTGCATCACCATTTAGTGCCAGGAGCAGGACATGATATTGGGGCAACTGGAGGGGGCACAAAGAAATGGGTGGGGTCAAAGTGGTGGTGGGTGTGGCTAAATTCTAAATAGTCCCTTTAAGTCCTTTGAAAGTTGAGAGGAGAAGTTATGGAGGGTCCCTCGTGTCCCCCCCCCCCCCCCCCCCCCCCGAGTTTCAGCTCCGGGACCCATAAGCCTTTAGTGACGCCCCTGTTTGCAATGACAGCACAGCAGACCAGACAGTCATGGAGCGAGACCCTCACAGCCCAGAAAGTTATCACCTATCCTAAGACATCAGGGTAAGCTGTCATCTATAGGAGACCCCAGAGTGGGTCACACAGACAGGACAGTCACCTGAACACTGTTTGGATATTCCTCCGCACTGCGATGAACCAAGACGTTGGATTTGGGCCCCACGCGAGCGTAGATGCAATTGGCAGCAGGGTCATCGGGCACAGTCAGCGTCTCGTAATGGTGATCCGTCAGCTGCTCCATCATCTGAGAGGGAAGGAAGTTTATGCGGCTTTTAGGTTTACGTTGCATTATTTATAGGGACAGAGCGGCGAGGTCTAAAGCGAGCGACTCGTCCGACAAATGGGCAGGTGTAGGCGATCCCTCATTTATCAGTCTTACCTTGAGCGCCTTCTTCGCGGTGTCACTGCTGCCGATGACCAGGGTGTCAGGGCCGCCCATACTGCAGAAACTTTTTAGATGTAAATCTCCTGCAACAGGGACCGTGGAAACGGCGTAATCCTGAAAAACAGAATGGGGAAGGTTTAGGGCAATTTCCCAGGGGGATGAAATACAGAATTTGTGCAGGAACCCCCCCCCCCCCCCAAAAAAAAAAAAAAAAAAAAAAAATTAAAAAAAAAATTAAAAATAAATAAAAATTCCCTAAAGTCTCAACCACTGCAAAATGCTGCAAATTTTCCACGGATATTCTGCACCATGTCATCCTTGTGGAAACGCGCCGTCAAGACTTTTCTCTAACCATCTTGGTGATGACAAGCGGTTGCCATTGGATAAGACCGTAGATCCTGCCGCAAGTGTGAACCTAGCCTTAATTGTCTACAAACTAAATCTAGCGATGTTCATGGTAAAATCCCTTTAAGACCCAATACAGTCCAACCTCTAAAGGGTTAATAATCCATGCAGCTCGGAGTCCCTGGCGCCCCTTGGCTCTACTCTCTTGTACGGACCAGGGACTCCGAGCCGTTTAATTTGGAAGAATTGCAAAGACGCTTCATTGTTCCCATCTTTCCCTTAAAGCTGCAGAGCCCAGAACAAAGGTCCGTCCGTTACTTCTAGTCTGGCGCCCCTTTTACCGCTACTCACGAAGATCACCCAACAGCCCCGATCTCCGATTCTAGCTTATACCCTTCTCTGGTCACCTCCAAATCTACAGTCACAATTACGTCGCTTTCCTTTGGAACCGAGCAGCATCTCACCATCCTACACATCTCCAAACCATCTCCTGTCCCATAATGGAAGAACGTACTACCTCAGATTAAGGTTTAGGCCTTGGTTTCAAGATGAAAGTCATCTTGATGTGAATGGAGTAGAAGACATGAGGTTACGCTTCTTCAGTTCTATCCATGTTCATAGCTGACATTTCGGGTGGTGAGGACCTTAAAGTGTCTGGTTTTGGTCAAGTATGTGTAGTTTACGGAGACCTCAGGTGGCCTCATGGACATCAACGTGTGACCGTCACCAGATCTTGTGACCTCATATCCTGGCTATGGCCATTTGAGGTTTCTGAACACGTCTCACAAGGTAAGACCATCGACGTACCCAAATATGGGAAGGGAGCGCTAGTTTACCTGGTAGGTTTTTGCCACCATCTCAGCGCCTCGGAGATTGGTCCACTTTGACAAGCCCACAAAGATTTCTGTACCTGCGATAAGAACATTAGTATAGAAGTAATACCGGCCATGCAATGTACGGTACCGAGCTGCAAAATCGGCAAAGTCAACGAGGAAGAGTGGCGGAGTTCCTAGGACACACGCCGAAACTTTGCTACCTCACTGCTAAGATCGTCTATCCTAGTTTGGGTTTTATGCCCCACACTGAAAACTCAATCACCGCCAATGTTCAGGATGAGAACTAACTGAACGTATTCTGTGTATACAACCTCTACCCGTGTATCTCCATCTTATAGTCTACTCTAATCCTACAGGAGGCAAATGGAGACACCTACTGAGGTTCCCTCCCCTCGTAGGTTATTGCCCATCCAATCCTGTCCAACCCCTCTTAGCAGATTGTCTGCAGATCCCGAGCCTTTACTTATGGCCACCCATAGATTGGGCAACCATTCACATTAGATAGGACAACCTAGCTACAAAGTGGAGGAATCCAAAATGTCTGATCCTTTTTTCCCGCCCAACATCGGCCGTCAAGGATTTTCAGATAAAAGTGATTATTTGTGGGGCCGTCCTGATGTTTATGGCCAAGACCTTGACCATTCGGGAAGAAGGTCTACAATGTCATGAAGGAAAACCACCTTAGACCTCGACATCTTTCCCCGGGAGCTTCTCTCTCTGTGTTATTCATTGTGCTCATATATATGGTTATGACACATATATTGACCATGTTGGAGGCCATGTTGGCCCAATAATAATTCATCTTTTCTTCGAGTCCAAGAACATCTCATGCTACACACGTTCTCCAAACCCCTCTACCGCCAACTACCGGACCCAAGACCAAGACACCATCACTTACCTGTGAAGAGAATGTCGCTGGCATCCAATGTGGCGCCTTCATCTGTAAGTTCACAAACTCGAAATTTCAACTCTTCAAACAACTTACGTAAACCTTCTGTCTAAGAGGAAGATGGAGAAGAGCAGAGAGTGAGGAGGAAGGAACAGATGGCAGATGATGAAACAAAGATGGCACGCATACATAATGCTATGCCAGACAGACGTATACATTAGCACTCACCTCTTTTCTTCTTGCAGGGTTTGACGGGCGGGTGATTAAAGCTGTATCTGCTATTACCACTGCCATGTCACCAATTAGTTGCCCTCGGGGCAGATCTTCATGCGGAGGAAGCTCCATCACTTGAAGCCCCATTTTCTGTCTTAAGATGCCACAAAAGACTCCACTTTCCCTCTGCGCCCTTGCAAGGTCCACCTTTCCATCTGCCTCTTGGGCCAGAGAGGAGGGCACCCCTCTGACCACAGCATGAGTGTATCTACCAGTCATTTCTGACGCCCCAAGATTGGGGTAACAAGTCAAAACTTTTGGGTTGTCAGGGCTTGTCCAATGTGGCCCCCGTCTTCTCCCCCTGGATTATGGCTCCTTCTCGCCCCTGGTCTCCTGCCTGGATGAGTTCCTCTCTCAACTTCGCCTCCGATTTCCTTCCTGACTTCACATCCTGCAAGAAAAAGGAATGACAAGTATGTTCAGAAATGTATACATGCGACAAACACACCGCGGTCACCATGTGGACGACAAGTGGACAATAACATGATAGTAAAACCTCATACCGGCGGGCAGTGGGCACAGCCGCACGTCTAAATTTGGTCCCAAAATTTGTTCCCTTGCAGGAGGTGATAAAAGCCCATGGGTAACAGCAAAGCCTCTGAAACTTCTGGACATTCCACCGGTATGATGGCAGCAGACAACTATAGATGGCAGAGCGGTCCTTGTGATGAGATCTAGTAACTTGGTATGATCCTAGCGGGAAATAACCCAGACCGGGGGCTGCTACGAGACATCATGGCCTTGTTGTGACTGCGCCAAAGGACCTCCTGTGACCTGGACCAACACTAGTGTCACAAGGGTGCACTCAGCTCTGCTACATCTGCTCAGCACCGCTGTGTTACAAGGCACAACCTGTCCTGACCCCTGCCTTGAGTATAGGGGGTTAAGTTACCACTCTTACAACCTTTTAACCCACTCAGTGCTGGAAGGGTCACATGTAACACCCTTCCTATTAGGGACGGCTTAAAGGCACAGCGCTCGATTAGCCACGTTCACGCTAGTTTGTCGACTGCTGGATGTCATACGGTACATATAAAGTAAATGCCATGCTGTCGCTAAGCCCCCCCCCCCCCCCCCCCCCCCAGGGCTGTGCAAGGGATCGGCCTCTCCCAGAGTTGAAAGGGTTAATCAAAGCCGTAGACTGTGGCGATACAAGGGTCATAGGATTACAATGCAGTCTTATAAAGCATCAGGCATATATTTTGGGGGGACGCAATATCAATAGTGGCGATATAACAATAGATTCGGGTGGTCCTACCCCAGCAGACCAGCACTGTAAGTTTCGGGCCCACTGGTTCGCAAGGATATTAAGGATTTTACTGCGCTGCTCTTGTTTTTAACCCTTCATAGGACAGACAGATAAGTGAATTTTGGAGGGGGTGGCGAGGACAGATGGATGGAGGGATGGGAGACACCATGCACCGGAGAAGACATGAAGTCACAGGGCGGAGGGACCCGGCCAGACACCAGCAGGTCCCATGTACAGGAGACTGCGGGCACCTGGAGGATGAGAGCAGGGCATGGGCTGTGTATGGGGGTGACATGCAGCGGGGCTGAGGGGCGAGGGCTGTGACAGCAGGGAGGAGGGTGACAGGGTGAGGCCAAAACTGCAGGGCCTGGGTGCAGGGAGGGAAGTGAAGGGTCACTCACCACAGGGAGGATAGGGTCCAAACACGTGATAAGTCCTTGTCCCTTGTCCCCAAACCGCAGAACGCTGGGGTCACCCAGTCCAGACCGTCCCTGCTGCCTCCCCCCTCAGCCCTCCCTTCTCTCCATCTCCCCATCATCCCTCCTCCAGCCCTCCCTCCGCTCTGCTCCCTCCTCCTGCAAGCACAGCCCTGCAAACATACAAGGAATGGGGCACAGACTGCCAGGGACCCCTCCGTATACACACACTGGGTGTATACAGAGATATATACAGCTATACACACAGCACAGGCACCGCCATCATCTGTATACAGGAGACTGACACTTATACATGGAGTATACGGTATATAGGCACATATAGGACAGTCTCCTGTATACAAGGGGAGGAGTGTCTATCCTATGCGTGTCTATATATACTGTGTAGAAGTTTTAGACACCCCTCATCCTGTATACAGGAGACCGACACTTCCATGCTGTGTATATACAGGATGGGATCACTTATGTATATATACACATTGCGCTAGTCATATATACACACAAGACATGCCAACCTATATGTACAGACAGAGAATACATATGCAACCATCTATGTACACAGCAAGGTCTATATAGGATGTATATACACACCAGCATATCCCCTCTGCTCCACCATATCTGTCTAGAAGTCCATATATACTATATACAGGGTTTGTGTCTGTATTAGACCAGGGTTATAGGGCCAAATAGAGTGTCAGCTCTTCCGCCAAGACAGAGCCATCTAAGATCAGCCCCTACACCTCTCACACCCCATATTACCTTCCACCCCATGCAGATCTCCCACAGGAAGGGATCGGCTCATTAACCTTATAACCCTCCAAACCTGTCATTAGGGAGGAGTCACTATAATTAACCCCTCCATTGCTGAGCACGCCCGCACTAGTCCTGGGTAATGGCTTGCACAACAGTAGCAGGTCTGTCTTGAGTTTCTTTAGTTGTTCCGTGTCCCATAAATTTTGCAGCCTCAAGTCCTGCTGCTATTAGGGCGCCCAATGTAAACTCTACCCCCCCTCTCTGTATGGCTGCACATGGAGTCCTGATGGGACTATATTATGGGCCAGTAGGTGCCATCCCATCTATTTACTATTCCAGCTAGGCCAGTGTTTGACCTGATCATAGATCCTTGGGATCCCAAAAAAAGAGGGGATCTATCAGACACCTGGACGTGCAGACAAATATTCTGGCCCTTGCCCACAAACTATCTGGTAAATTGCTTTCTCCCTATAGAAAACACATGCATGCTCTCCTGGACTGTGCATGCATGTGTACGGCGAGGCAGGGAGGAATAGCCCCGAACGCTGAAGTTTTGAGGTTGTATGACCACAGTGTGAAGTGTAATGTGGTTAGTGGGTAACCTACATATTAGGGAATCGTTCCCTACCCAGTTATTACTGTGGTGGGTTATGGAGATCTGAGGTCGGCTTAGAAGAACCACAAGAGCTTACGGGCTCTGCTCTGGTGGCCACAATGCTGGCCTTATAGGAAGGTGTTATAGGCTGAAGCTACACGTTGCGGAAACGTGTTGCAGATTTGCATTTTTTTGTTATAGATATAGCTGTGTTTTTTGTTGCAGATTTTGCTGTGTTTTTTGTTGTAGATTTTGCTGTGTTTTTTGTTGCAGATATTGCTGTGTTTTATTGAAGATTTTGCTGTGTTTTTTGTTGCAGATATTGCTGTGTTTTTTGTTGCAGGTTTTGCTGTTTTGTTGCAGGTTTTGCTGTGTTTTTTTGTTGCAGATATTACTGTGTTTTGTTGCAGATATTGCTGTTTTGTTGCAGGTTTTGTTGTGTTTTGTTGCAGGTTTTGCTGTGTTTTGTTGCAGGTTTTGCTGTGTTTTGTTGCAGGTTTTGCTGTGTTTTGTTGCAGGTTTTGCTGTGTTTTGTTGCAGGTTTTGCTGTGTTTTGTGGCAGGTTTTGCTGTGTTTTGTGGCAGGTTTTGCTGTGTTTTGTTGCAGGTTTTGCTGTGTTTTGTTGCAGGTTTTGTTGTGTTTTGTTGCAGGTTTTGCTGTGTTTTGTTGCAGGTTTTGCTGTGTTTTGTTGCAGGTTTTGCTGTGTTTTGTTGCAGATATTGCTGTGTTTTGTTGCAGATTTTACTGTGTGTTTTGTTGCAGATATTGCTGTGTTTTTTGTTGCAGATATTGCTGTGTTTTTTGTTGCAGATATTGCTGTGTTTTTTGTTGCAGATATTGCTGTGTTTTGTTGCAGGTTTTGCTGTGTTTTGTTGCAGGTTTTGCTGTGTTTTGTTGCAGGTTTTGCTGTGTTTTGTTGCAGGTTTTGCTGTGTTTTGTTGCAGGTTTTGCTGTGTTTTGTTGCAGGTTTTGCTGTGTTTTGTTGCAGGTTTTGCTGTGTTTTGTTGCAGGTTTTGCTGTGTTTTGTTGCAGGTTTTGCTGTGTTTTGTTGCAGATTTTGCTGTGTTTTGTTGCAGATTTTACTGTGTGTTTTGTTGCAGATATTGCTGTGTTTTTTGTTGCAGATATTGCTGTGTTTTTTGTTGCAGATATTGCTGTGTTTTTTGTTGCAGGTTTTGCTGTGTTTTGTTGCAGGTTTTGCTGTGTTTTGTTGCAGGTTTTGCTGTGTTTTGTTGCAGGTTTTGCTGTGTTTTGTTGCAGGTTTTGCTGTGTTTTGTTGCAGATATTGCTGTGTTTTGTTGCAGATTTTACTGTGTGTTTTGTTGCAGATATTGCTGTGTTTTTTGTTGCAGATATTGCTGTGTTTTTTGTTGCAGATATTGCTGTGTTTTTTGTTGCAGATATTGCTGTGTTTTGTTGCAGGTTTTGCTGTGTTTTGTTGCAGGTTTTGCTGTGTTTTGTTGCAGGTTTTGCTGTGTTTTGTTGCAGGTTTTGCTGTGTTTTGTTGCAGGTTTTGCTGTGTTTTGTTGCAGGTTTTGCTGTGTTTTGTTGCAGGTTTTGCTGTGTTTTGTTGCAGGTTTTGCTGTGTTTTGTTGCAGGTTTTGCTGTGTTTTGTTGCAGATTTTGCTGTGTTTTGTTGCAGATTTTACTGTGTGTTTTGTTGCAGATATTGCTGTGTTTTTTGTTGCAGATATTGCTGTGTTTTTTGTTGCAGATATTGCTGTGTTTTGTTGCAGGTTTTGCTGTGTTTTGTTGCAGGTTTTGCTGTGTTTTTTGTTGCAGATTTTGCTGTTTTTTTGTTGCACATTTTGCTGTGTTTTTTAACCCAAAGCCAGAAGTGGCTTCAAATCTATAGGAAGTCCTAAATGTCTCCTTTCTGCTAAATTCACTTCTGGCTTTGGCTTAAAAAATCTACAAGCCAAAAACAAAACTTCCTAGTAACCTGGGGCCTTAGACCTCATGTTGCAAAAATGCAACAGCAATAAAGGCTATGTTTTACATTACCAGCAACGTGAATGAGATTCTGGTTACTCTATAAATCTATATATACCTTCACCCCAGTACATCACAAATATCCACATAATATATCGCACTTGTGCACATGATCCCGGTATCTGGATACACCACATTTCCCATGACCTTTACATAAAGGAGCTTGCACTTTCCATTTTAATGCTTTATCCTTTGCGGTTATATATGGAGGAAATTTCTATGTAATCTACAACATATTATTAGATTTTGCAGTCATGTTTTATATCTGGCCTCATATGCTGTATGACACTATTGTTATATATATCACCGTATAGAAGGTCAGAAGTTGTACTGTGCAGATAACTCCATATATATAGGCAGGGTCGGCTCCAGGTCTGTGTTGGCCCTTGGGTGACGATCGCTGTGGGCCCCTTTGCAGCACAACTCATATGGTGGCAGTGTGATCCTCTAAAAGACTCTGCAGCAAAAAAAACCATCCAAAATGGCACTTTATACCTGCACCCCTAAGGGGGGCAACTTTTAATGCCCCCGTTTTGTCCGCTCCGGTACTGGAATACATAATCTTGTCATTGCTGAGCAGGGAAGGGGCGGGAAGGCTGGTCAGAAAGGATTAAATCTGTACTCGCCAGTCAATCCCTGGCATCTGCAGATGCTGAGTGGCCCCCCTGGTGCACTGGGCCCTGGCACTTACCCCGGTTTACCTGGTGCTGGTACCAGACCTGTGTAGTGCAAATTTTAAGGCACAGAGGAGTCTAAATTATTTTGCACCCTGTAATACCTCCTTTGCCCTGTGGGGGTGCTGCAGGGAAATTGAACCAGGATTACAGTGCAGATTGCAGGATCCTTAGTAGCAGGACACCCTGTTCTCTGTTTATTTTCAGGGGGAACAGCTGAAATTCTTAATAATAGCTTCATCTTTAAGGACAAGAACTTTTTCTTAAAGAAGATACGGCTATCATCCTTCCTTCCTGTCTCACACTGGCTGCTATCTCCGAGCACAGGCATCCTATACTTGGTGTAAATAGTAAACCTCAGGCCCTGTACATTATGACTCACGTATCTCGCTGGCCAATGGCAGGAGGTCATGTTGATTTATATAAAGTGACAGCTTCTTGTGGGAATCCTTGGAGACGTCTCTACTAATGCATGGAGATGGGGTCATATATTGAAGTCTGCTTGATGCTATTATATGTGACATGTACATTAGGGGAGCGACCGGTAAGATTGTTCTCCGCGCTCCATTAAGACTCATTACTCTCATCTCCTTCGTTGTCTAATGTGTTTTCTTGTTTCTGTCTTTAAGGGATGTCCAACAACTTGTCAGTGCCCGGAAATATCTACGTGTCCCCCAGGTGCAGCCCCGGTGCCAGACTCCTGTGGTTGTGGATGTGCGGTTTGTGCCCGAGGCCTTGACTCCGAATGTGATGGGTTTAGACCATGTGATACTACCCAATATCTGACCTGTGACTATCAAGGAGACTCGAGCGGACAGCGAGGGGTGTGCAAAGGTTTGTTATATTAAAGTTCTATTTCTGCTAAATTCAATGGGTTGGTCGCCTTCAGACAACTTTAATACTTAACCCTTAAGTACTGTCATGGTGTCTATCATAAGGAGCCCTGCAGATAGATAGGTTACTGTCACCAGAACCAGCATATCACCCCAGCCCTGCAGATAGATAGGTTACTGTCACCATACCCAGCATATCACCCCAGCCCTGCAGATAGATAGGTTACTGTCACCAGAACCAGCATATCACCCCAGCCCTGCAGATAGATAGGTTACTGTCACCATACCCAGCATATCACCCCAGCCCTGCAGATAGATAGGTTACTGTCACCAGAACCAGCATATCACCCCAGCCCTGCAGATAGATAGGTTACTGTCACCAGACCCAGCATATCACCCCAGCACTGCAGATAGATAGGTTACTGTCACCAGACCCAGCATATCACCCCAGCCCTGCAGATAGATAGGTTACTGTCACCAGAACCAGTATATCACCCCAGCCCTGCAGATAGATAGGTTACTGTCACCAGAACCAGCATATCACCCCAGCCCTGCAGATAGATAGGTTACTGTCACCAGAACCAGCATATCACCCCAGCCCTGCAGATAGATAGGTTACTGTCACCAGACCCAGCATATCACCCCAGCCCTGCAGATAGATAGGTTACTGTCACCAGAACCAGCATATCACCCCAGCCCTGCAGATAGATAGGTTACTGTCACCAGAACCAGCATATCACCCCAGCCCTGCAGATAGATAGGTTACTGTCACCAGACCCAGCATATCACCCCAGCCCTGCAGATAGATAGGTTACTGTCACCAGAACCAGCATATCACCCCAGACCTGCAGATAGATAGGTTACTGTCACCAGACCCAGCATATCACCCCAGACCTGCAGATAGATAGGTTACTGTCACCAGACCCAGTATATCACCCCAGCCCTGCAGATAGATAGGTTACTGTCACCAGAACCAGCATATCACCCCAGCCCTGCAGATAGATAGGTTACTGTCACCAGAACCAGCATATCACCCCAGCCCTGCAGATAGATAGGTTACTGTCACCAGAACCAGCATATCACCCCAGCCCTGCAGATAGATAGGTTACTGTCACCAGAACCAGCATATCACCCCAGCCCCGCAGATAGATAGGTTACTGTCACCAGAACCAGCATATCACCCCAGCCCTGCAGATAGATAGGTTACTGTCACCAGAACCAGCATATCACCCCAGCCCCGCAGATAGATAGGTTACTGTCACCAGAACCAGCATATCACCCCAGTCCTGCAGATAGATAGGTTACTGTCACCAGATCCAGCATATCACCCCAGTCCTGCAGATAGATAGATTACTGTCACCAGAACCAGCATATCACCCCAGCCCTGCAGATAGATAGGTTACTGTCACCAGAACCAGCATATCACCCCAGTCCTGCAGATAGATAGGTTACTGTCACCAGATCCAGCATATCACCCCAGTCCTGCAGATAGATAGATTACTGTCACCAGAACCAGCATATCACCCCAGTCCTGCAGATAGATAGGTTACTGTCACCAGATCCAGCATATCACCCCAGCCCTGCAGATAGATAGGTTACTGTCACCAGAACCAGCATATCACCCCAGCCCTGCAGATAGATAGGTTACTGTCACCAGAACCAGCATATCCCCCCAGCCCTGCAGATAGATAGGTTACTGTCACCAGACTCAGCATATCACCCCAGCCCTGTGATTGTATCTAGTTCAGATATATATTTGGGATTCAGGTCAGTACATTTGACCTTCACAGATACATTGTAGCATATTATTAGGGCAGGAATGGAATTTGTGACTCTGGTGTTTCTAGGTATCAGAGAATTGTTTTAACTGGTTGGATTAGTAGCAGACCCTCAGCTGTGAGAAGTTTATAGTGATATAATTTCCATCAGTTTCATCTTTACCTTTGTTTCTATTCAAACTTTGTTTTTAACCCTTTAATCCTTCCTCCATTTCTTTAGTCCGCTATGAGGGTCAGTCCTGCTTCTATGATGGCAATGAGATTCCCCACGGAGAAGGCTTTGAAATAGACTGTGAGAGCTACTGCAGATGTGAGAATGGGAAAACCGTCTGTACCCCTCTGTGTCCCGAACCTGAGAAACCCCTCAACCCTAACTGCAAGGAAATGCAACTGGTGACTGGTAAGATTTGGTTATTGGAGGGTAGTTGTTACACCCCAGCGCTGGTGTCTGAGCTCCTCAGAGGGCCTGATATAGATTTCTCATTGCGGCCCACATACACAGTAACAAAGTAGCAAAACTAACAAAAGTAACATATTTTTTTCCAAAAACAGCGCCACCCTTATCCATAGGCTGCATCTGGTATTGCAACTCAGCTCAATGTAAACATTTGCGGATGAGTTGCAATACTAGACAGAGCCCACAAGTCAGAGTGGCGCTGTTGCTTTGGCTTTTATCTCTTGGACACCCCCTACTATTATTTGAGCGACCTATTAGCAGCCATGTGAATGTCACTCTCATTTTAGTAGGAGACCTCTTCCTGGCAATGTCCCGGGCAGGCAATCTTCCATGTCCACCTGTGTCTATGTTCATGTGGTTATCGTCATTGGTAAATGTTTTTTAATTTTTGATTATAGTTTAGGATTAGAAATATATGGCTCCCTTCTTCCCAAAACAGCGCCACGCCTGTCAATAGGTTGCATATGGTATTGCAGCAGTGTCATTCCCTGTAATGGAGCCGAGTTGCAATTTCAAACACAACCTGTGGACAGGGGTGGCGCTGCGTCTGGAGGAAAGCAGCCATTTTTTTCTAATCTCTACAGCCCCTTTAATTTGGGGGTCTTATTGATCTGGAGATCAGTTCAGGCTCTCCACATGTCAGATTTAGGACATTGCAGGAATGTCCTTTCTATATAGATTGTCGTAACTTCAGTTCCAGGTGAGTGCTGCGCCCAGTGGAGATGTGCCGAGGAGTCAAGTGGCTTGGCTGAGTCCCGGGATGTCTACGAAGCTCCAGACGATGAGTCTATGGATGAAGAGGCAAAGACCAGGAGCAGAAGAGAAGCCCCTGATTCAGGTGGTGACTTATAACTGGGTGTGGAGGGGAGGGGAAGGGATAGAGTTTTGGATGGTGGGGACTGGGGACAGAAGGTACTGGGGGTCTACCCTCAACTACCTATAGGAAGTAGACCATAGTACCCTTCAAATTTGGGAGTCTTCTGTAGGAATATTATTTTGTTGGACCCTGGGCCCACTGGAGGATGATTTGGTACTTGGTGGCCCAGTCTGACCCTACTGGTACCTGGTACTGGTATCTAAATATCCAAATTCTCCAATGTTTCGCTAAGGAGGTCCAGCATGGCCCAGGCCCCACCAATTCTTGGAAACATGACTAGTTCTTCTTTTGGACCTTGACTCATAACCAAAACCGCTTGGTAGACGCAATTAGGGGGTTATTTAAAATTAGGATCAGAGGTGTCACATGATCTACCATGACCCCCAACTATTATGTATCATTTATTGTTCGGGTCCCCTCATATTGGGAAGAACCACATCCGACAGCCGACAGTGCCCTCTGAACCCCCTCAAATGACTCCCCGATTAGTAAAAGTGAGTCTTGTATGTTTCCAGAAATAGCACCATATCTTTATAGGCTGTGTCCGGAATTACAGCTCCTCACCAATCAAGTAAGTAGGAATGAGCTGCAATACCAGACACAGCCATTGGCTAATGGTGGCGCTGTTTCCAAGAAAAAAACAAAACTACAGATCCCCTTTTCTAGTGCTGAACAACCCTAGATGTCACAGTGGAAATGGGACTATGTTACTGGCAGGTTCTGCTCTGGATTGACGCACTGCACCAGTAACATGTACCATAGAATATATTACTATTAGCTCCAGTATATTATAGTATACAGGACTGTGTGAGGCTTCGTGTGACAATAACGACATAAGGAAATCTCATTGTCATGCTCTATAGATACAGAACAGAGTGAAGAGCCAATGGAAGACCCCTCCCCCTGTAATCCAGACACCGAGTGGACCCCCTGCTCGCGCACATGTGGATTCGGCAACTCAGTGCGAATAGTGTACGACAAGGAAACGTGTATCCCTAAAGCTGAGAAGAGGCTGTGCATGATCAGACCCTGCAAGGGACAATACCCCAGCGCCAATTACACGGTAAATTCTCTACATTTTCCATTTCTAGTTCCTTCCTGGCCCTTAAAGGAGTTTCTCAGTTTTTGCTTTGTTGGGCCAAATAACTGGATCAATGCAAAACTCGATTTAAATTCAGCACTATTTATCCGATTTCTTATCAGGTCATTGACCTCGGCTGTGATGTTTCCTTTGCAAGCTGACTACCCCTCCCTGTGAGCAGTGCAGCCAACAAACAAAACATCACAGCAGTATGTAAGAAGTCTAGATAGACGCAAATAATGAAAGATACAGGTATTTTTCTTTAGTTAAATATATTGTAAAATTTGTTCCCTTCACCTGCACTGTGGATTTATGAAAAAAAAAAAAAGTTTTCTTACACTTTAAAGTTTACCTCCAGTTAATTACAATATTACATTTGACCAACTCCACCAACTCTTTACATCCTTTGCTGATTCCATTGCAGTTGGAATTTTTTCTCTAGCCCCCACCATTCCTGAGCAATCAATGCTCTAAGTTTCAGTACTCAATATGCTAATTAGGTTCCCTACTGTCAGGAGGGTGGTTCCAGACTATCTGCTCCTCCCACCTGACAGTAGAGAGCCTCTGGATGACAAACTAACAACACTGGTTGCTCAGGAATATATATAATTTATGCGCTATAACCAAGGACAATCCTTACGATCCTTCCACTGTGTATTGTCTCCTCAGGGGTGTTCGCTAGTTTTGGAGGTCGTCTTGAGGCTCTTACTGATTTCTTTCCTATTCTTGTCTTTCTGGCAGGTCCTTAAGGCAAACAATGTCTGCAGCCACATCATGCGCTGGTCCCATCCAATGCACCTCCGTTTCCGTGACTGTCTGTCCAGCCGCCCCTTACTCCCCAAATTCTGCGGTCTTTGCTCAGATGGGCGTTTCTGCACACCTCTAATGAGCGAGACGCGCCCAGTGGCATTTAAGTGTGCCCAACTCAACAAGAAAGTCATCCGCCAAGTGATGTGGGTGCAGAGGTGTCAATGTGGGGGCAAAAAGGGGAAGAAAGGGAAGAAGGGAGGGGGTGTAATAAGGCCGAAGGGGGAGATCACCAATGAGGTGGTGGGAGATGACTAAATGGTGCCAGTAAGGTGCCATAACAAATGGGCAATAAAAATAGGGAGTGAGATTATATCACATGACATCTATGGGGTCCAGCACCCATAGGTGACTGATGGTAATTAAAGGGACCGTGTCACCAGAAACTGGCCTATATTATAAACCAAGTTGTTTATGTTAAATCTATTTTGTTAAGAATTTTTGATAAATTTTTTAAAAAAATTTCCAAGTCACTATTTTACAAATAAATACTAAATCCTGCAATTTTCACTCTTGCCACTAAGCCTAATGATAGACAGACAACTGCCAAATTTGTAGGGCTTTTCTTTGGAGCAGGCACGTAATTTACATCACAGACAGTATTATTATAGACAATAACACCTTTATAGATAACACCCTTAGTGACCTATCATGGCACCACTGAGAGTAGATGATGTCACAACTTCCTTAGACAGAGCATGTACCCCTTTAAGCCCACAAGGAATCAATAGTTTGGGGTATTGGAGGAACTTTAAAGCTAAAGATCCGGCTATCCTTTGGCTCACGTGTGGTCCCATCACGAAACAGTGGGTTGGGGTCTTGCTCTGCTTATGGTGCAGATTTGCAGTTTTAGAATTCTATTCCTATTCTCTCTCAGTACAGAATCACTTTTATGTTCCGCATCTGTCAATGAATGTAATAAAATAGTATCACATGTTTCCTCTGCCTCTTGTACTCTACATAATGAAATGCAGATGACAAGTGGGGGTGGGATCGAGGAATTCAGAATGGGAATGACTGTAACAGCTGAACATCATCTTATTATGATATGTCATTTGTATAGTCTGCAGCGCGATGGCCGTTCATAATGGGGGGCTCGTGGGTTCCCTGTCTCAGGTACTTTGCATTAGGGTACATTTCAGTATAATGCAAGGTTCCAGAAGAAGCAGATGGGTTACAACATTTCTAAAGATTGACGTAGACGGAATCTTAGATGCTGAGAAATCTCAAGGCTATGGGCAAAGAATGCAATAAGTATGGGGCCACTGGATGGTAAGGGGCCGTGTCCAGGTCTCTCCCTCATTTTAATGATTGTTGAGGTCCTGCACAGTCATGTGACCTCCAGGGGTCCTGTAACAGCAGTGGAAATGGTTGCACAGGTCTTATAGTAGCCTGGGGGCACCTGAGCCTATAGTCTTAGGTGGTTAATGTCAAGCAGCTCCTGAATGGGGCTCCAATTGGACCGTCTGAAGTCTATGTAGACCACCATGTAGACCACTATGAAGATCACTATGTAGACCACCATGTAGACCACCATGTAGACCACTATGTAGACCATTATGAAGATCACCATGTAGACCACCATGTAGACCACTATGTAGACCATTATGTAGACCACTATGAAGACCACTATGTAGACCACAATGTAGACCACTGCCCCATTTCTATTTACAAAAGCCAAGTTCTGGTGAAGACAAAATAAATAGACAAGAAACAGAGGTTGCGGACAAAGAGACAGTGTATGACAACACCCCTGCCCCCTCCGAGCTCCTTATAATGGGAGGTCTCGTCCCTTGTGATAATCACGAGGGTGTTCACACACAGCTATAGTGAGTCACCGAGCAGTTATGTACGGAGTGAATACAGCAGCTTATTATCCTTCTAGAGTTTCCTCGTCCACCTCTTATAAAGCGCTCCCCTATTACTGGATGAGGTCTTAGGTACTGTCAGAGATTCCTTCTAGGTGATGGTCACCCTGGATTCTCAAGAAAGCCAAGAATTCTTTGTAGGGTTACCTGCAATTTGGTCAATTAGGGTAAAATGTTAGAACTAGAGATGAGCGAACAGTGAAATGTTCGATTCGAGTAGCCGCTCAATACTCTACTGTTCGATCGAACATCGAATCCCATTATAGTCTATGGGGAATAAATACTCGTTTAGGGGGAAACCACTATTCGGCTCAGGAGGGTCACCAAGTCCACTATGGCACCCCAGGAAATGAGGCCAACACCCTGGAATGCAACTGGGACAGCAGGGGAAGCATGTCTGGGGGCAGCTAACAAGCCCAAGTCACTGTATTACATCGGGATCCCTGTCAGCTTGCGATATGCGGGAGCTGACTTTTTCCCATAGGAATGCATTGACCAGCGTTGATTGGCTGAATGCCATACAGAGTACAGCATTCAGCCAATCAACGCTGGTTCTGCCGGAGGCTCGTGTGTGAGGAGGCGGAGTCTAAGATCAGACCAGAATGGAGACTGCTGTGGACCGATTTTAGACTCCACCTACTCCAGCAGAACCAGCGTTGATTGGCCAAATGTTGTACTCTGTATGGCATTTGGCCAATCAATGCTGGTCAATGCATTCCTATGCTGAGATGTAGCAGTGCTGGCCGTGCGCTCAGCTTGGCTACACCGGAGATGTCAACCCTGTTGCACACTCAACTCTGCTGCATCTCACACTAGAGCTTACGATGATGGATTCTGGTGAATCTCTTCTACTCCGAGTAACTACCACATCCTACCAGCCATGAAGTTTATTCCCTGGTCACGACAGACTATTGGACATATTCTTTAATTTTCAGATTGGGGGTTATGAATACCCATCTCTGATTTATGTCACGTCTCCCTATCTACATAGACTCAGACCCCAGCAGACAGATTCCACCATTTCTAGGTTTCATGGTTTGGGGCAGGACACAGCCAGAGACGCTAAACCAAGTGAAATAAATAAAATTACATTTAATTAAGAGAAGGAGGTTGGTAATAAAGGAGAAGGAAGACGATATATAAGAGGCAGAGGAGGGATACAGGAAGCTCACTGGGACCGGACGGACAACGATGAAGACCCTGACTGTGGCCACGACCTTGGTCTTCCTCCTACAATATGGTAAGTGAAGAGAATATACCGTAGGTGCATGTCTGAAATGTGACAACGGACTCAAAGCACAAAGTAACCTCTTAGTCATAAGCTGGAGGGATCACTGATCCCTACAGCTAATGTACCATCCCCTCTACAGTAGGTTCATGTCTTCCGTTTGTAGCTAGACCTTCCTTCTCCTGGGGCAAAAATGTTGCTCTGTATACTCTGACCAAGGTGAAATGGCTTGTGCCTTAACCCCCTCTCCAGCATCCAGGGGACATAGGACACCAACTACCGCCCCCTACTGTCTGGCATATTCACTGTAATAGTGCATAGATGTGCCAAATATTGCTCTACACCCCTAATATATAAATCATTGGGGAAAGCCCATTCACTTAAATAAGACTGAGCTGCAGTACCGGACTCAGCCAGCAGACCAAAGTGGCGCTGTTTGTGCATAATAACAGCAGATCTGTAACTCTTATCTCACATATTCCTTGAGCTTGTGCTTTGTGACGTCTCATCCCCTGGGAGTGAATGGAATCTGTTACATCCAGTTTTTATTACGGTCCAAGTATTTGTGGGATTTGGATGTAACGCGGGTCACACCCCAGAGAGGACGGTGGAATATTAGTTTATGACGTCCTGGCCAATCCCATATCTGCAGTGTAAATGCAGCCGGTGGTAGATATGGGAGAACCTCACTGAGAGTGATATCTACATCTATAGGGACCGACGTTGTATCTGGAGCCGCTGAGGTTTGGTCATACTCAGAGCTGGGAAAGGGGTGACTACTTTACCCACATGACCTATTAGGGGCAACAAGGAGGGCAAGAGAATGAAATATTGAATATGTGTTTCACCCTTAAGCATTTAAATCCCGCCCTCAGCCATGACCACACCCAAATCTGCCTCCAAATCATGTGCAATCTTTAGGGTGGGGTTTGTAGGCCACACCCCTCATTGGGACAGAATATAGCCACATTTCTTAGGGTTGCTTCCAAAAAATTCCAGTCCATAGTGACTGGGTCTTACTGCATAGTGTCCACTCATGCCAAGAAAGACCTGCCCCTTCTAGTGGTTCCTTGCTGTGGCTACAGTGGAGGACCCCTTTAAGTCTTCCATATATACTAATAGGGTATCACATGGTAGTGGGTTATCTTCGTAGTCCAGAAAATGCAGTAAGGACGTATCTTGAAGCAAAGTAATGATGATGATGACACCAGTCAAGTCAAGGAGGCCTACAAAAAACAAGAGCCCCGTAAAAGCAATGACTATAGCGCCCCCTCTATGTTATAAGGGTTGTCTCACAAAAACAAGCCCTGTTAATATACCCAGTTAGGTTATATGGACATCATAAAGGAGGGCTATTGCTGGGGTGCGCTTAAGCCATCTACATATGGACACCTGTAATACTAGATTTCACCTACAGGGGTGACAAAGAGCTCCTTCCTGTGTAAAGAGAATATGTACTCCACTCTAGGGCACGATGGGAGTGACATGGAGGACTCTGGACTAAATTCAGTCCATACATAAGCTCGACCCAAATTCAGTCCTGAGCGCCAGAGTCCAAGTAACCCAGTGATCTATGATACGGAGAGCCCTCATTGGGTTTGGGTCGGGAAATTTGGCCAATGTCCAGACTGGATTTTCTGGCCATTGTGAATGGGGCTGCTGCCTATTAACAAGAAAGCAGAATTTAAAGGGGTTGTCCAGGATTTTGGCCCTAACTATCTGGAAAGGTGGGAGGCCCAGCACAGAGTCTGCCCCCGGTGCCTGCCTTATACACATCAATGGGCCAAAAGCAGTTGACTTTGTGCCCTATATATAATGGCCAGGGGCGCCTATACAACAGTCGACAGCCATTGAAGTCAACCTTCCCCCTTCCAACATGACTGCTGCCCTCCAGAAACAGCGCCACACTTGTCTTCAGGTTGGGTGTGGTGCTGCAGTTCAGTCCCATTCATTCCAATGGAGCCGTGTGTCTCCGATTCTGGAAGAAAGCGGCCATGACAGAAAATAAATGTAACCACTTATAAAGAAATTCCATCGACCTCAAAGAAACAATAAAAAAATTCAAGCCCTCCAGCAAAAATAAAGCCCAAACCCTCATCCGGCAAATGATAATGGAAAAAAGGTCTGGACGTAAAGGGGTTAAAGGTCTAAACCTGATTTCTCGTGAAGCGAACCCAGAATAGCGATGACATTTTTCAGTGAACGTGTCACTTTCCTTTCGCTCTCTGTGTGTAAATCTGCATATCCGTAGGGCATGACCAGAAGCGACATATCTGACACGGACGGATTGTAACGCTGCAATGTTTAACCCTCTAGGGGACGCTCTCCGGTGCTACACTTGCCTGTTTCCAACCCTCTCGCCAATGGATTGTATTAAGTTCCCAGTGCAATGTCCTCCTAAGGAGAGATGCCTGTACTCTACAGCCACCGGCAAAACAAGTAAGTGCCCCCCGGTGGTCAGTATGTGCATGACAGCTCGATGTACAACATTAGGCCTAGTCATTAGAAACTTCCCGTAGTGCAGCAGGGTGGAAAGTGAGCCGGGACCGGCCATGAGGTCAAAAAATGCACCACAAAGTACCCAGCTTTCCGAGACGGTTTTAGCCACGTGATATGTTTCAATTGTAGTAGCCGGGTGGCCAAAACTACATAGCCAGCAGTAAAGCGGTTGCAGATTTCCATCATGTGGCACATTACCTGCCCATGTGCATACATAATACAGCAGCCATATTATATGGATCATATAACAGCCCCATCTGCGCTCTCATGACCCAAACTAGCAGCATTAGAGAGAATGATCATATGCGTACCCTTCCAATTTGCAAATATTTAGAAACAAGGCCGAGGTCAGGATCGGGGTCAGAACAAGGAATGAGAGTATGAGCCGCATCTACAGGTTGTGCATGGCAGGAGGATTTCCCTTTAATAGTCTGTCATGGCCAACACCGTCTTAAGGTGTCCATCCTGACATTGCCCCCTCCTCTTAGTATTAGGTACCACCCCGATGCCATGTCAAGCCAGGTGGGTTAGGTTTAGGAGACTCCTATTTAGTTACTACTTGGACCAGGGTGCAACAGCAAATGCCGAGGCGGAGCGGCAGAGACTGAATCCACCGCCTAGCGAACAGATCCAGCCATGTCGGTAATATTCCTCCTATGGAGTTCTGCCCATTATAAACTTTATCAGATTGACGTTGGTCAAATTTTAAGATTTCTGTTAAGGTCATTTCCTATCATGTGTCTGATAATCTCCTATAGACTTTTTCATGCCTCACAGCTGAGGGTTTGCTACAGTTGCATGTAGTGTAGGCAATTCTAGGGAATCAGATGAACTATAGCTACAGAAGCCGCCTAGTGGTGATTGTGAGTATTGCAAGTTGTAGACCTCTGTACAGTGACGCTCCGTTTCTCCCACAGAAAGCTTCCCATTTATCTTACATGAGATGAGCTGCGCCGTGAACAGTTTGTGCGGGATCAGCGGTGAGAAGAGTACGCTGGGAATCAACGTGACCTACCATAACACCTGCTGCGATACCGACCTCTGCAACTCTGCCGTTGCGTCCAAATTGTCCCTGAGCCTTGCCCTGATACCGCTACTCCTGCTATTCCTCCTGTCATAGAGCTGCACTGACAAGTAGTCACTTTTCTCCATACAAGTTACAAGTACTTAGTATATACCTACACGTTAGTAGAACCTATACTGTCACATACAATGAAGTGTCTATATATGCTATATGGTATACAGAAGATAATAAAGCAATAGATGTTCACACAACAGGACACGCTCCTTTACATTTGGGCATTGGGAAAAAAAAATGCAAATAAGTCCACTGTGATTGAAAAATGAAAACTTGCTTTAGGGACGACCTTGTGGAAGGATCTCCATGTGGATCAGTGCCTGGTTTTCTGGAAACCTGGTGGCCTGGGTGGGTGAGAGGTGCTAAACATGGGTTAGAAGGGGTACTAGGTCTCCTTAAGGACAATGCCTTTTCAGGGACTTGGAGACCAAACATGCCCTACTACGGATTCTGGGAAATGACTCCGCAAATAAATTCTTCTTGCTCTAGCGCCTCCTTTTGGATTATAGCTCCCTATAGATCAATTCCTGGTTTGCCAGAAACCAAGTTGCAAGATCTGGGATTAAAGCCAAACCAGAATATCTCCTCCAAAAGGAAGAGGGACCCATGGAGGGATCGTGTGTTTACTGTAGATCTCTGTAACTAGCCGTACATGCGCAGGGACCCTTCAATGTGGACATCAGTGAGACCACCTGATAACGCCCCTTCGTAGGTCCCTGGTATCTCATCCAGACGTATCGTCCTCATCCTCTGCAGCACTCCCGCACGTATGAGTCTATGTAGCATGCACGCAGCAGCATGTTCAGGACACGGCAGGTTCCTGCTAGAACATTATTTCCCAACATTTGATGTGTAACCTATTTGCATCATCTGCCCAAATCTGTGGGATTTATTCTAAGCGTAACTCCAGCCAAAATCCCTAATCCCGCACTATTGGATGGATATCCAGTACTTTCTATAGACCAGCGGCCCCAACCTTTGATCGCACCACAGACCAGTCCCAAGTCGAACTATTTTTCCAGTGCGTGGTCCGGCCAGGACACTCACAGCACACTGGGGGCTGCCCACAACTAAGAACAGCAATGTGTACAGTACCAGGTACCAACGCCAGCACCAGGTGGTTCATAGCTCGGTACTAGTATGTCTGGTGGTGGGGGTCCTCTGCTATAGACAACCAGGGGTCAGCTGGCTTCAGCAATCCAGTGTGACTTTTTGCCTGTACTTTGCCAGCACCTACTGTAGAGCGTAAGTGATGTCACCTAATAAGACAACACCCCGCCATCCACCTATCACCCACCACCTGACTATTCCCGTGTGCACACAGTCTCAGATGCAATGATCTTCCCCCTTCTTCCCGGCAGCGACCTGAATGTAACCCAACCCAAGAGCAAACTTTTGAGGAGCCGCATGATGTGCCTTGTGGGACACTTATGGGACACACATGGACCCTGCTGCCGATCACAGAGACTGTAGCTGCACAAGTGCAAGGGCCTAGAAGGAACATGGGGCCATACGTGGGGCCAGGCCAGGCCATATGAGGAGGAGACAACACACCACAGCAGCCACAAAACCATAACCAAAGACCCCATCCATCCCCAAATCCTGCTCAACATGACTGAAGGCATCAAGCTAATTGAGAAACAGGCACAGGGCTGGGTAGGGGGTTTCTGTGGGTCTAAAAGTGGGAGCCTGCACTGGTAAATACTGAGGGAGACATTCAGGAATTCGGAATGGGTCCTTCCGCACTTTCTAGTTATACTAATACCCATATCACATTCGGTTCTGGGAAAGTTGGATCAAATACAACATTACTAGGCCTCAATGAGCGAATTGCCCGTCACCCATAGCAACCAATCGGAACACAGCTTTCATTTCTTAAGCTGCTTTGGTCAAATGAAAGCTGCGCTGTGATTGGTTCCCAGGAGCAACAACAAAAAAAGTCACCTTTTAGTAGACATTGGATTCAGGGATCTGTTGTCAAAATTATTTACCGCAGCTCTGTCCACTCTATAGCGGTGGTGCCAGTGTACATAGCTCTGTCCACTCTATAGCGGTGGTGCCAGTGTACATAGCTCTGTTCACTCTATAGCGGTGGTGCCAGTGTACATAGCTCTGTCCACTCTATAGCGGTGGTGCCAGGGTACATAGCTCTGTTCACTCTATAGCGGTGGTGCCAGGGTACATAGCTCTGTTCACTCTATAGCGGTGGTGCCAGGGTACATAGCTCTGTTCACTCTATAGCGGTGGTGCCAGTGTACATAGCTCTGTCCACTCTATAGCGGTGGTGCCAGTGTACATAGCTCTGTCCACTCTATAGCGGTGGTGCCGGGGTAGAACAGCTCTGTGTCCTCTATAGCGGTGGTGCCGGGGTAGAACAGCTCTGTGTCCTCTATAGCGGTGGTGCCGGGGTAGAACAGCTCTGTGTCCTCTATAGCGGTGGTGCCAGGGTACTGCTGCCCTGTCCACTCTATAGTGGTGGTGCTGGGGTATGAAAGCTCTGTCCACTCTCTATAGGCGTTGTGCAGCTCTGTCCACTCTATAGTAGTGGTGCCAGGGTACCATAGCACTGACCGCTTTCTATAGGTGTTGTGCCGGGGTACCACAGCACTGACCACTCTCTGTAGGTGTTGTGCCAGGGTACCGATGCCCTGTCCACTCTATAGCGGTGGTGCCAGTGTACATAGCTCTGTCCACTCTATAGGTGTTGTGCCAGGGTACCACAGCTCTGTCCACTCTATAGCGGTGGTGCCGGGGTAGAACAGCTCTGTGTCCTCTATAGCGGTGGTGCCGGGGTACTGCTGCCCTGTCCACTCTATAGTGGTGGTGCTGGGGTATGAAAGCTCTGTCCACTCTCTATAGGCGTTGTGCAGCTCTGTCCACTCTATAGTAGTGGTGCCAGGGTACCATAGCACTGACCGCTTTCTATAGGTGTTGTGCCGGGGTACCATAGCTCTGTCCACTCTATAGCGGTAGTGCCGGGGTACCACAGCACTGACCACTCTCTGTAGGTGTTGTGCCAGGGTACCGATGCCCTGTCCACTCTATAGCGGTGGTGCCAGTGTACATAGCTCTGTCCACTCTATAGGTGTTGTGCCAGGGTACCACAGCTCTGTCCACTCTATAGCAGTGGTGCCGGGGTAGCACTGCTCAGTTGACTCTGTAGCGATAGTGCCGGGGTACTGCTGCCCTGTCCACTCTATAGTGGTGGTGCTGGGGTATGAAAGCTCTGTCCACTCTCTATAGGCATTGTGCAGCTCTGTCCACTCTATAGCAGTGGTGCCAGGGTACCACAGCGCTGGACGCTTTCTATAGGTGTTGTGCCGGGGTACCATAGCTCTGTCCACTCTATAGCGGTAGTGCCGGGGTACCACAGCGCTGACCGCTTTCTCTAGGTGTTGTGTCGGGGAACCATAGCTCTGTCCACTCTATAGCGGTGGTGACGCTCCATGCCCATTACTCGAACAGGAACAAAACCCAAATCAACAATCGGACTTCTTACTGACTGTTCCATACAGACAAACCATATACACAGAGACAACTCCATTGTGTGGTTTTCAGGTTCAGTTTTTAATATAAATGTGAATATCCAGGTTGATTTCTTCAGAATATTAAATATACAACTTCTATGTCGGGTTTATAGCGTGAAGAGGAGTCCTACCCAAATTATTGCAATAAACAAGTTACTTGCAGCTGATAGGAGGGAACTCTAGGGGGCGTCATTGCAGTCTACTAATCAGAACTAAACGTCAGGGTCTATTAGAGGGATATGTACGGTCAGGTCTGTTAATCCAAAAACAAAAACGCATCTTAATGGGGTCGTCTGGATTAGAAAAACATGGCTGCCTTCTTCTAGAAACAGCGCCACACTAGTCCACAGGTTGTGTATTGCAGCGTGGCTCCATTATACTAAACAAGGGCTGAGCTGCAATACCGCAAGCAGCCTGTGACCAGGGGAGGCAGTGTTTTCTAATAAAGTACAACCCACTTAAATATACACAAAGGTCTATAAATGGCAGGTTTTATGCCCTTGAAGTCTTCTGCTGTGAGTGGTTGCTCTCCGTTATCAGATACTCAAAGACTCCTGCACAGTCACACACTAACAGGAAGTGGGGTGCGCTGGAAAAAGAGGCTCTCCCCTATAATTAACCCCTTGTAGAGTCAGATTTGTGAACACTACTATAAAACTCTATGGTAAAAAATGCACTTAAAGGTGACGAGCGTCTTAAGAAAATAAAGCCGCGCCCATCACTACCTTCAGATAACATACATGGAATGTGTTGTCCTACTTATTACCAAGCCTCTGCGCTTCTCGGCCTGGTCTTCTTATCGTAAATCCGAGCTCTGCTCTTCGGCCGCTCACATTCTACTTTAGAGAACAAGGATAGGATAAAGAGGTTGTCCAGTTTGGATGATCCACATTTTAGAAGGGTGCCCTTATGCTGACCACATGGTTTCCCGCTGTTGGTATGACTGATGATCACCTGTGATTGTTGCCATCACCTGGCACTAAGTGTTCTATATTCCTGCAGTGCCGCCGCAGGTGAAATGAAGTATTACACTCTCCCCACTGAAATCACTGGGCAAACTGTGTAGTGGATGAACATGTCAGGTCCTCCAGAGCCAGAAGAGCTGACTCTGTGCTCAGAACGTGGGACCTCCTACATTAAAGCTTCTCAACTAGACAACTCATTTAACTATCTCCTTAAAAGAAGGGCAGAGAATTTTGTGTGTCAAATGGGCTCCCCTATGGAACATTGGTCCCTTGTACTCATCATATTTACAGCAGGTGGGTATTACAAGGCACTTGTGGCATGGGTGTGTGTGTGTGACCGGACTCAGACTATCTTCCCATAAACATTTTAAGTCTATATGGACGACCGTATGGCATAGAAAGCTCTTCGAGGGAGAGGTAGTAGGAACTGATTGTCAAAGCCCATCTACCGGAATAATGGAATCTATTAGAAAAACATAAAAATCCATACAGGATGGGGGTCACAAACCGTAAAAAAGTAGCCTTAATGCACAGCGGAAATGGATCCTCCTCTATGAACAAAACAGTGGGAAGAGACCCAGCCAATAACAGAAAGTTATCATATATACTGCCACCTGGAGGTGGAGTGTGGGAACTACACCGATCCCGGTCTACAGTGCCCTGTGTTAGATGAGGAGGGTCTCGGATTTACTGAGTAGCAGTCAGACAGGTCAATCTTTGCTCTTTCCTTCTTAAAGGGACAGGAGCTAGTTTTTTTTTTTTTCTTGCTATTTTTTTTTTTATCTTAAGGAGTTTAAATAGGAGGAGTTCCCCTCTCTCTGTCTCGAGGAGCTGGTCTTTTACTTGAGGGGTTTGGCCACCTGGGCGTATGCAAGTTCAATTTCCGCTTTGGCCGGGCACGTGCTAACAAATTCTTCTCGCTTGTAGGCGTTTGAGAGATAGCGATGGATTCCTGTGAACTCTTCTGGGATTTTAAAGCCTCGATACGCCTCACAGACCACCTGAAAAAGAGAGAGGAAAGGAGAGAGGAGATTTCAGGGGTCTGAAAAACTGATGGGAAGGTAGGAGGGGGATGGAGCTGCAGTTTCTCCATCTCTGCGCTACTGCCTGTTGTCAGAAGGCAGGGGGAGCTATCTTATAGTATCATCCTGGATGACCTTCATCTGCTTCTTCGCTGTTTTCAACATGTATCTAATCTGAAACTCATGCTGATCCCCTTTCCCTCCACCATGCTTTATACTGCAGCTCTGATTGCTCAGATTTAATACAAGCTTAAAAGGATCCTATCATTGGATACCCTTTTTTTCCCCCTCGATAACACGTAGGAATAGCCTTAAGAAAGGCCATTCTTCTCCTACCTTTAGATGTCTTCTCCGCACCACCGTTCAATATAAATCCTGGTTTTCGTCAGTATGCAAATTAGTTTTCTCGCAGCACTGGGGGCGGTCCCCGGTGCTCAAACAGTACTGGGGGCTTCCCCAATTCTGCAAGAGAAATCTCCAGCGACGCCTCTATCTTCTTCTGGAACGCTCTCTCCCTGTGTCTCCTTCCGTCCTGGGCTTTCAATTTTCTAGGCCTCGGGCCGAGCTGACTGCGCATGTCCGGGCCACAAGAAAATGGCCACTTACATAGCTTACAGTGTAAGCGGCCATTTTCTTGTGGCCCGAACAAGAATTGGGGATGCCCCCAGTGCTATTTGACCGCTGAGGACCGCCCCCAGTGCTGCGAGAGAACTAATTTGCATACCGAAGAAAACCTGGATTTCTACCGAACGGTGGCGCGGAGAAGACATCTAAAGGTAGCAGAAGAATAGCCTTTCTTAAGGCTATTCCTACGTGTTATCGAGAAGAAAAAGGATATCCAATGATAGGATCCCTTTAACAAGAAGTCAATGCACATTAGAGCGAGTTAGACTGTCCACCACCACCTTCCCGCTCTCTGGTTGCCCCTGAATTAAAGACCCTAGGCAATTGCCACATTTGCCACACCCCTATAGCCGTTCCTTCCATCAGCTACACAGAGCCAACTCATGGACTACTTCACTTGTACGTCTCTAGACTATGGCCATTTCTCACCTGTACTATGTGTAGCTTAGGGAGGAGGTTGCAGTCAGCTAGCGTCAGCTCATCTCCATCCAGGAACTTACGGCGAGACACGGTCTCTTCTTCGGCGCAGTTCTCATCTATTTCGTCCGGAAGAGGAGTGTTCAAAAAATTGTTCAGGACTCGCAGAGCCTTCATGAGACCTTTCTCCAAAGCTGGGGGGGTAGAGAGAAGACAAGGTTATAGCACGGCATCATACAAAGAACTGCTCACGTACAAGACCATGCTGGGCGGGGGGTGGAATATAGGCCATTACCAGTACCTGGAGTAATACGTCCATTAGTGTATGCTCCTATGCAGATCTATGCATCTCCATGGCTCCAGACTACAAACAAAACCTGTGTAGTCAGGTCATGCGGTCAGAAGTTATACCGCTCCTGCTGTCTTCTCTTTTAGATGACGTATAGACAGCCAAGGAGACTGCAGAAGGAATGGAGCAGCACATGATATGACTACACAGAGTGAGTTTGTAGTCTGTAACCATGGAAAGACATAGGTCTGCATAGGAGCTGCATACAGAATCGTTACGAAAAATGTTCACGTAACTAAGGGATTGTTCAGTCTTCAATCAAAACTCGGGTCCTAAGATAGGACTACACTGGTAAAAAGGTCACGTCATTCCCCTTTATGGGTTACAATCCAAACAGCATCAAAATCTTTTCCAAAAATGCACTAAGGCCTTGTTTGTTTTCAAATTTTCTGCAACGAAGGAAACTCCCTCCGGCAAGATGTGACCTCATGTTCTACACAAACCACAGAAAGAGTGAGCAGTCAGCAGACCCTGGCAGTAAGAGGAAGCTGTGGTTAAGACCGTGGCGGGCTCCCAGTCTTCTACATGCACAGAAGTGAACGTCTTCTGTATCTGACTATTGCATCAGTCTAGCGGTATACATCTAGGGGAGCGGGTCCTGTATATAGCAATGGTATTAAATGGGCCACCCCTGGTGCAGGCCAGGTCACCGCACTCCAGGGGCCCCCTTGCAGTCCCGTGGGGTACCGCTATGGTTTGTATGGCCCCTTTTTAGGATTCCGTCCTGATTTTGGAGGTCCAGGTTGTGTTTTCAGAGGGAATAATGGGGAAGATTAATCAAGACTGGAGTTTAGTACCTGACCTTGATAATCCCTGTGCCGCGGGGACGGAGCCTGAAGGAGGTGCATGCCAAGTCATCTGCAGGGGTGTCGCACAACTGCACCATCTCATAGCTGGCATAGAGTACAGGCACCATTTAGGCCAATAAACGGGCGTAAGTGATCATAAATCGGATGAGGCCTTTACACTCCCCCCCTTCCCCACACACACACACAAAAGAGAACAGTTACAATATTATTAGCAAAATCTAGATTTGCACTAAAATTTGCTTCTCTCATGTTTTTTACATCAGAAAGTCGACATACAAGGCATAATAGGTTTCCCCCACTGTGTGGGGCAGAAGGGAACATGGCGGACCCCAGCCCTCATTGTGCACTTACTTTGGTTCATACCAGGGTTGGGATTCTTGATGTAGGCAGAGAATTTTGCAAAGACATCGAGTCCAGCTGTGTTAGACTCTGGGTTTTTGGCAGCCAACTTTGGATATCTGAGCAAGAAACATACAACACATTAGATGCAAATTAAAAGCGGTACGGCTGAGTAAGCACGGCCTAGTTATGGTCCCTGCACTGTGTGGTTATGTCTACTTGGGTGAGGATATACAATGCATAGATTGTACTTGAGCCAATACAACGGCAAAAATATATATATGTATATTCCCACAACTGGTCTCAAAAATCCTGAACATACATGTCTAGTCTCCATTGCACTGCATGTATAAGGCTTGGTGGTAGTATAAGTTTTCTTTAGGATTATCAATTACTACTGTAATGTTCTACACTATATATATATATATATATATATATATATATATATATATATATATATATATATATATATATATATATATATATAGTCCTAGGAGCCCTGACAGTGTCATACACTATGTATTATAGATATATATAGTCCTAGGAGCCCTGACAGTGTCATACACTATGTATTATAGATATATATAGTCCTAGGAGCCCTGACAGTGTCCTACACTATGTATTATAGATATATAGTCCTAGGAGCCCTGACAGTGTCATACACTATGTATTATACATATATAGTCCTAGGAGCCCTGACAGTGTCCTACACTATGTATTATATATATATATATATATATATAGTCCTAGGAGCCCTGACAGTGTCATACACTATGTATTATATCTATATATATATAGTCCTAGGAGCCCTGACAGTGTCATACACTATGTATTATAGATATATATATAGTCCTGGGAGCCCTGACAGTGTCATACACTATGTATTATAGATATATATAGTCCTAGGAGCCCTGACAGTGTCCTACACTATGTATTATAGATATATAGTCCTAGGAGCCCTGACAGTGTCATACACTATGTATTATAGATATATATAGTCCTAGGAGCCCTGACAGTGTCATACACTATGTATTATAGATATATATAGTCCTAGGAGCCCTGACAGTGTCATACACTATGTATTATAGATATATATAGTCCTAGGAGTCCTGACAGTGTCATACACTATGTATTATAGATATATATACTCCTAGGAGCCCTGACAGTGTTATACACTATGTATTATAGATATATGTAGTCCTAGGAGCCCTGACAGTGTCATACACTTTGTATTATAGATATATACAGGTAGTCCTCGACTTACGACGTTGATACGTTCTTGCGCGGCGTCGTAAACCGAATTTCGACGTACCGTACGGTGCAGGGTGAGCGGGCGGGCATTCAGGCCTCCTCTTCCTCCGATGTTCCGTCCTCCTCCTCCGGCGCTTGCAAGCTGATAATGGCCTGGGCGCATGCGCAGTAGCCGTAATAGAAGCATTATGATACTGCGCATGCGCCCTGGCCATTAACAGTTCGCGAGCGCCGGAGGAAGTGGTCAGGACATCAGAGGAAGAGGAGGCCTGAATGCCCGCCCACCCTGCACCGTACGGTAAGTTTCACATTCTGTTTCAGGGTTTTATTTTACAAGCTCACTTGTAACAGCAAGCTGCCAGCATTGATTTTCCGCAGGCTAGTCCTTGCTAGCTGGGAGTGCTGGCAGTTTTCTGTTACAAGGGAGCTGTCGTAACCACGAAACGTCGTAACCCGAGACCGTCGTAACCCGAGGACTACCTGTATACTCCTAGGAGCCCTGACAGTGTTATACACTATGTATTATAGATATAGAGTCCTGGGAGCCCTGACAGTGTCATACACTATGTATTATAGATATATAGTCCTAGGAGCCCTGACAGTGTCATACACTATGTTTTATAGATATATAGTCCTAGGAGCCCTGACAGTGTCATACACTATGTATTATAGATAGGTTCCTAGGAGCCCTGACAGTGTTATACACTATGTATTATAGATATATATAGTCCTAGGAGCCCTGACAGTGTCATACACTATGTATTATAGATATATATAGTCCTAGGAGCCCTGACAGTGTCATACACTATGTATTATAGATAGGTTCCTAGGAGTTCTAAGAGATAATTTTAAACCCGCTTTTATAATTCACATTTTTGTGTGGCCTCCCTGCTTGGCCATGCTCGGATGACCCACAGAAATGAAAGGAGAACACTGTCATTCTCTCCACTCACTGTAACCAACAACATGGGTTGGGGATCCCAATTCAAGATCGATATGGGTACCAACTCTGGGACATTTAGGACACATCCAGTGGATCCATTAGGGCACATGCATCCCTAGCAGCACCAAGCTACCCCCTACAATACAGATTTGCCTAGTTTTGGGGTAAAAGAAGAAACAAACCCAAAACAGTATTTCTTCTTGACACTTGACATATTGGTCCAACCAACAGAATGGCTGCCATAACTGGGCTCTAAATGTCAACGCTCCTTTATACATTTTTGCTGCTCAAATATGCTGATTTAATTGGGGGCGGCCACATACTTTGGGGGACACAGGACCTCTTCCAGGAATTCCTCTATCTTGTTGGTGTCTGTTCGGACGTCATCTTGGAACATCAGGAAAGGCGGCTGAGCTCCGGGCGCGATATCCTTTAGGCTGACTGGCTTCCTAAAAATATAAAAGTTTTAGAAATGTTGAATTTTGTTATTGTATTATTTATTTATACAGTGCCATTGTATTCTGGCGTTCATCATACAGGCCGCTAAACTGGAAATACTGGATCTCACGTGAGTAACGCAAAGCAGAATTTTATAATAGAGCGAGAAGTGGCCGCTATCGATAAAAGTAACCGACAAGATCAACGAATAAGACAAAGGCGGACAGACGGGGTCCTATGTCTGGGCTTCCACCTAGGGTCCCTGCTTGACTGGTTCCTTGTCAGGATAGACAGGCACCTCAGCAGTCACTGCTCTATTAATTATGCGCCACCTCTGGGACTAAGGCCGGTTACAGACGACCGTGGCCGTGCTCCTGTCCATGGGTCTGTGCACATGACCGTGAATTTCATGGTCACGTGGGTGGGCCGACAGTCCGGTCCGCAAAATATACAACAGGTCCTAGATCAGACAGCTGCTTGTATACACAGAGGAGTGACTAAAAGCACCTGCACCCTAATGCCTACTAGTAAGACCCTGTTCATTCCTACACAATTACACACATGGTAGCTTTATTTTTTACACTGGATGAACTGGAATATTACAAAAAAAAAAAAAAAAAAGGTTGCAAAAGTGTTCACACCCTTCAACTCTTCATGACAAAACAGATATCCCTCCATGCATTTTGCAAACTGGGTGTGGAAAGGAAAACAGCGTTGCCAAATCTTCCTCTGTATGAATGGCTTTACATTATGGCAGGCGGCCATTGCGGAGACGTGATCAGTCCCCGCAGTCGTCTCATCACTTCCCGTGTGTGCACACTCCTCTGTTCACACACGTCGACAGCTTTTAAGAAGCGTAGAGCTGCTGATCTATCCTACTATGTGACGGTCAGCCTCTCCTCTGCCTGTCATGGCTGATACCAGAGAACAATAACGCACAAACAACATAAGCTGACCGTACACCATAGATGTGGCTCTGACAAGACCTCTGATGATGGATTTTTTTCAGGCTTTTCCCCATTCTCAATAGGGAACTGAAAAGTCCAAATTTGTGACCAACAAATAAATAAATTAATTAATTAAAAATTCACTTTATTTATTTATTTTAAACAAACCCTGTGCGGGCCCCAACCCTGACCTTCCATGGACCCACTGATAAGCAGGTACAGGTGCTCTATTTTTGCACATACATGGCAAAAGATATGAACATGTTTGGACTATGGCTTTAAATTAAACTCCCTACTGTATCCAAAATTCACCCTATCACCCACTGGGCATCCCATTCCATGTGCCAGGACTCTGGTAAAACACCACGAAGGGCACATGAGTACGTGTACCACCTGCACCTTCACGGACCCATTGATTTGCTTTAGTGAGCCCAGGCCACAAAGTCATCAGGTATAGGACTTGTTGTAACTTTTGTCCCGGGCTCAGGGTCTCCTACACAGGCCCGTGATATTACATGGGGCTATGGAAAATAATGGGTCAGTGTGTTAGCCATGAAAAACACAACAAGCACGCTGGCCGGGAACAGATTTGTATGTATGGAGCCTTAATAGGGTAATTTTTGAGGAAGGGGCCCATCTTTTGCATCACTTCCCAGAATTGTTTAATCCTTCCACATTTCCGTAACATCTGGATCATCCGCTCCAATGTAACGGAGTATTCGAGGGGTTAAACGTGCACATCTTAAGTGGTGAAAGGTGGAGAGGCAAATGAAATTTTTTTATAGAGGCAATACAGTGGAGACATCATGTGTGTTTGCACGTCCGGCTCCTTACTGTATGTGGGTGGCCTTCTGCAGATGTTTATGGGCACCTGACACAGACAAGCCGGGGGTTTCCATATGCAATTTGACACCGATTTCGGTTCAAATTCGACAATAATCTACATATTATGCATTAAATGGGTGTAGGGGTCAATTCACATGGCCATGTCCAGGCTGGGAAGAAATATCCATAGGGTGGTCACATTTCATTGACTTGGTTGACCTGAGCTCAGCATCATATTAGGAAATGCAGTTGTCAGACCGTTTCCTGACCTTATTTTTATGTGGATCGGTGGCACTTTGTAAAACTTAGTAAAATTCTTATCAGATGTGCAATATATGGATATGCTCCAAGACTAAGTGAAGAGTCACATTTTTCTCCCAACCAAAACCATCCATGTTTTCCTGACAACCTGTTTTTCTCCATATACAGTAACTGGAACAGGACTAGTCTGGGCAGTGGTTGATGGAGACTCCTTAGGTTTTAAGGTGGTGGAATACCCCCGTGTCCCCTCCTCATATCCCAGCCCTATAGGCACAGGCATAACTTGAAGCTTGTAGGCCCCAATGGTAATGGAGCCCCGCTTACCATGTGCTATCTATAACACTGGTGTCTTCAGATGTCTTTTGGCCCCCCTGAGGCTCCAGGGCCTGGTATCGATTATTACCTCTGCACCCCCCATACCTTTGCCCCTCCATGTAAGCGTTATACCAAGAGTTCCTCACTTTTTCATATCCACGGTGGTGACGTTGAATGTGACTCCTTTCAACCAGAGGACCATGAAGAGACGCTGGGAAAAGGGGCAATTTCCAATGGTCTGTCCATCAGAGCCCGCCTGAAGGGGGACAAAAAAAAAAAGAAGAGATTTGGGTTTACAACAGGGAGAAACACATATCCCGCACATTTCTAGGCACACAGATATAGGTTACACATTAACAATATCAACGTTGTGCAAGAGAAGAACAAGGCCGGGGAAGTGGCGAGGGGAGTCAGCGACTGTGGGGAGGGCGGAGGAGAAGAACTGAGCAAATAATGAAGAGGAATTAGTAAAGAACAAGGAGAAGTGGATTATAAAGTGGAGGCTGAGATGTCTATGGAGGAGGGTGCGGGTGACGTGGAGGAGTAGGTGAGCAATAGTCCCGTCTCCATTACTTGGCACATCCGTTCTAGTAAATTCCTGAGTTTTAAAGGGGCACACCCATGTCTTCCTAAACCTGGCACAGACCAGGCGATGTGTATACTGTAAGCAAAAATAGAAGGCCCCCGGGGCTAGATAGAGGACAGAAAGCAGGTAGGAAGGTGTTAAATCAGTAAAGCCTGCAGAGCAAATTGGAGCTGTCAGTGCCGGGTAGAACAGGGTGCAAGACTAAACCATGGGTGTGGAGAGTCTGGAGAGAATACAGACAGCGGGCAAACATTAACAGCACAGAAAACAAAACTCTGCAGGGAGAGATTGGAAGAAGTCAAGACTGCAAAAAAATCAATATACAGAACAATATATGGCAGGCGAACATAGTCAGGGATTGTTGGGGTATGGTCACACACAGCAGTTGAGGTGGGGTTAACACTGCATTGGGAAAAAAAAAAAAGGTTTGGACACAGTTGCAGATTTCACCGGTGAAACATTTCAGTTGCTTAATATTTTTCACCTGCAAAAACACTGCAGCGCCTCAAGTGTGTGCAACGTGTGAACAGACCCATTCATGCAGCTCAGAAGTCTGACTTGTATCTTCACATATACTGGAACGGCTGGGAATTTTTTTGTCCAAATTTTTGGAAGAGAATCCGCAATATAATAAAGTAGGAACAAAGTAGATGAAATTCGAACCAATCTTTACATGGCACAGAAATGGTCTGCACAGGAACCGACCGGCAGTAGGGATTTGTGTTTGTTGCAGAAGTTTGAGGAAGACAAAACCCAATTGTTGCAAATTTTGCTGCAAAATTTTCAGGTGCAACAATTGTAAAAAAGAAACAAAACCCATTGTCCTCAACTTCCCAGTTTTTATCTCTTGGTAACGCCATCTTAGACCCCCGCCAGTATCCGTACCCTGGCCGCTAGTTATGGCACGTCATCATTGGAGCTAGACGACAGAGACCAGCGGGGTATAGATTTAACATGGACGTGGCTGAAAATTAGGAAATTGGGTATACAGCTGATCTGTAGCACCAACGCTGTATCATAATAAGTAAAACTTGGGGCGTACTTGCAGCTGTGATTTGTGGATTTTCACAGCAAACCCGGTACATGTTGAACAACAGCAAGCCGAAATCTGTGAAAAAGTAATGCAAACATATAGAGGAAAACGCTAGAAGTTTTCAATACTTTTTAAAAAATTATCTTGATTTTTTTTTTGTTATTTTTAGGTAATATTTCTCTCTATATCTATATTTTATTTTTATTTTTTCCACTGAAACTGTGATACCCCTTTAAGAAAAAGAAACGCAGGTAAAATAAACTCCAGGAGAAATATTTTCTTACGTGTCCAGTCAATAATCTCCTACAAAGGAATGAAGTTATTTTTAGTTGGCCACACCTGTCTTAAATGACTGGATTAGGTTCGGTTGCGTGACAAAGGCGACCTAACTAGTGTCCAGGTCATGTCTGCCATATTAGGGACCTGTACAGGGCCTGGGGTTGTAGTGTTGGGTCATCTGCAACATAAGTCTGGACATCATCTCCAAGTTAGTAAATGTAATTTGCATATCTTTTTCCCAGAATTCCTAGGGTAGGGGGGGATATCGTCACTCCATAGGGAGAGACCACATTTAGGTGTGTGGAGTCTTATTAAGCCATTAGCGCTCCACTGTGCAAGGGAACATGGGAAGAATATGCAAATCTGACTTCCATGATGTAATTAGGAAGTCAGTGCCTCAGTCATGCTCACCAATAGAGGGCGCTCACTGAAGATGTGCAAGTCTGTCTTCCATGATGTAAATAGGATGCAAGTGCCTCAATCATGCTCACCAATAGAGGGCGCTCACTGAGGATGTGCAAGTCTGTCTTCCATGATGTAATTAGGAAGTCAGTGCCTCAGTCATGCAGCCCAATAGGTGGCGCTCCCTTTAACACGATGCCCGACCTTCTCAGAGGCCTTTGTTTGCAAGACTCCACACACCTAAATGGTGGTCTCTCCCTATGGAGAGACGATATCCCCCCAACCCTGTCTAGAAGCTTCTCACCTCTGCCAGGTCAGTCCTCTCTGCACCAAGCTGACGAGATGCAATAACACCGAAACAGCTGTCCTTGGCTGACTACCTGGTAAAATCCCAACATCATTGCAAACAAAGGCCTCTGAGAAGGTCGGGCATGATGTTAAAGGGAGCACCACCTATTGGGCTGCATGACTGAGGCACTGACTTCCTAATTACATCATGGAAGTTAGATTTGCATATTCTTCCCAGAACTCCTAGGAGAGCAGACAAGACTTCTAAGTCTCCCTAAGCTAATACAGGGAGTCTCTATAAAGAAACAAGACGCCCCTTCTGGCCAGGTGTGACCACTGCAGGATAGAAGAGTCGCCAATTCTGTAACCGTGGCTTTGGAGACCTGCCACGTATCCCAAGCTTATATGTAAAATTTTATTGCTACCTAAATGGTATTGTGACCCCGGGGCATGGAAACCAAATAATGAAGTGTTTAATAGCAAAATAAAATAATCTGTGCACCGAAATAGCTGTGAGCAAGAAAGTACACACACCACACCCCGACCCTACAAAGAGATGAGGTCACTGAGTAAACCTTCCATAGGGTGGTGTCCCACCAAATCACCCGGTCCCTCCCATAGGAAAGGGCAAGTCAGTGCTGAGAGTTCTTCTTATAAGGGGCAGGATTACTTGTAAGTATGGCCTCTCCCTCCTACAAGAAGAGAATTATTACACTTTTCCTGCCACAAGCTGGCATCGGAGCCTTGAATTCAAGAGCATACAGAGGAACGTGAAAGATCTTCTCTTCTAATACTGCTGGGCATATCCGGGATGTGAGAGTCTTACGGGTATTGTCGGAGAAGGGCTAGCTGTGGCCAACAAAAAGATTGGACTTCAAAAATTGGCATCGGAATGCTAAAAGGATCAAAGAAAGCTTCTCGTTGGCTGCCAAGGTCAACACCAGAGTCTTCAACACCTCCTTATGAGTCATGGTTGAAGAAGTACCCATGCTCAAGTTCAACAAAAAGACTCAACAATAACTAGAACTTGACAACAGAAATGAAGGGTTCCCATTCAATGTCTTAGACTGATCTTTCAACAAGGGTTGGATCCGAAACTTCCTAAACACAAGTGATCGTTGATACCCAACCAAATGGTGGCAAAGAGGGGTGGAGACTGTTCACGCACAAAACATCAACCTGCCCATACACCTTTAGTCAATACTAAGCCGAGACAAAATTTTTGGGTATCGGTCAAGCATCTCATGTGTATGGAAGCCTCTTTAATCTCTACAATGATACATTTTGATATACTGACACTGGACTCCATTGGTTCTTAAGACGTTATACCTCGTTGTCATCCAAGGGTTTGCTTGGGTTTGCACCCACGGGTGCAGGCTATACCATAGCATCTCCCCAGGGCCTTCAAAATTACCAATCACTCCATGGATCATGGAAAGGAGATGAAAGACAAATTCTCATTCTTGTAGTCAGGGGTGGGGGTATCAGACCATGAACACTCCAGTTGTGGTCATTCCGCTAGCACATTGTTCCCATGAATTAGTTGAACCAATGGTGGTGTCCTATGTTGTAAAAATGGGGGACAGTAGTAAAACGCCAATGATGGAAATTTTTGGCCAGAGAAAAAGGACACGCCATAAACCAGATTCAAAAGCCGTTTAAGGATGTGCAAACAAGACACCGGATCCCGAGGACAACATCTGCTTTATGTAACGCAATGTGTGCCAAAACCACAAACCGAGAAGGCAGGGGGTGCAGTAACTCCCAACATTGCTTTCAGGAAGTGATACCGAGTGTGCATAACAAAAAATCTATAGGCAGACAACTGTGCAAAAGTTTTAGGCATATGTCGAAAAATGGATGCAATGTCTTCACAAATAGAAGGGTTAATAATTTTTGGAAACGAGCAAATGAAGTGAATTGAAAATATAAATCCCTTCACGATTTGGTGTGACCTTTACCCTTTAGAGGAGGAGTCCTGGAAGTGATGTAGCCCAGATCTCAGCATCGTCCAGTCTGTCTGAGATGACATGAAGAGACAGACGGATTGGAGCAAGCAACATCCACAGAAGAGCTGGGCTTAGTTCTCCAAGATGGCGGCGGGAACAACCTCGCTGTCCAATTCTACCAAAAACTGTCTGCAAGTAACAAGAACTGATGAGGGGCAAAGGGCAAAGGTCACACCGAATATTGATGGGGGTTTACATCTCTGTTTTCTTCATTCACTTTCAAACATCCAATAATTCATCAATTTGAGGCCAAATTAAAAGGATTTTATAGGAATATTAATTCTGCACTAGATTTTTACGTCCCCTCAACAATTAAACAAGGAAGCCCGATCTGTTCTTGTAATAGGCGTTGAACTGAGCTTTTGCAGACTTCCCAATATGGCTAATTTTCTACATCACAATGATGGGTGAGGGGCCGCATAGTAAGAGGCTAGAATTATGTACGAGCAATAGACCGTCAGCTCAGGAAACGAACCGCAGACAGGAAGAACCGCGCCGCTTCACAACATCGTACACACTCGGTAGGACAGGGGTGTTACTGAAAATGTGACCAAGGAGTGCAGGTGTAAATAGGATGTAAATAGGGGCCAAAGATTGTTCTATTAAGTATCACAAAGAAAGTCATTGATTGAATGGGGCTCAGCGGCAATAGCAGACACAGCCAGGTTTGGACTGACTTATGAAGTCCCCGAGTATCCTCTGGTGGCCCGGGCTATAAACTATAATAATGGGCTCCAGATGTCCAGACCAATTTACCCCATTGACCGGTTATTCAGGGGCTTCTTCTTATGGGATGAGTCACAAGTGTTATAGATTATTAACCTTATATATATCTTCTACATGGACTTGCACAGGTGCCTGTATATACAGGGGGTCGGCCCTCACAATCACCAACCCTGGTAGGCCCAAGGCCTCTGAATCAGGAACAGGATAGAGCCCAAAAAACACACATGTGCCTCGTACCGGACATAAGCAGATTCCGACCCTGGATCCCCTTTAACATTCTTAGCATGTTTGGTCGAGTAGAAAGGCCTCAGATTTTCTCCGCTGCTAATACAGACGATTTAGGCCTCATGTATGGATAATGTATGGATACCTATACAACTCAGGCCTCATGCTAACGTGTATGGATACCTACACGACCACATAATCCCTACAGATAGGGAGTTCTTAGGGTGGAAACTAAATTCTGCGTGTGAACTTTCCATGTGGTTCGCCTCAATTTTTTTCCCGCTAGCGGAAACAAAAAGCGAGCGGCTCCCATTGTAGTCAATGGAAGCCTTTTTTACAGGCGGATTTTGAGACGGATCCACATCAAAATCCACAAGCTAGCACTTATACTTCTCCCTTCTGGAATATTTATTGGTGGCTTTGGCTCAAAAAAAATAAAAAATAAATTTTGCAAAGTCTGCAAAAAAAAAAAAAAAAAAGCTGTGTTTCTGTAAGATGGGGCCTCAAATTTAAGTATGAAAGCAAAAATATACTTTTCTAGCAAACACAGTTCTTGGCGCATGCGCAGATCAGTTCTGCACTATATCTGGTGCCGTGCACTGTGGTTTTACTGCCGACATCCAGCCTAGGCGTACTGAAGCCAAGACTAACTATAAATAAAATTATAAAAATAATAAAATTAAAAAATAAATCTATAATATTTGGGGTATTAAACCTTTGGTCCACAACGACCCAGTGCTGGTGTAGCGTCCAATATTTAGGTGTAAAGCCGCATTGTCAATTTTGATAAAATTGTTCTGCTACATAAAGTTCCGATTAACCCTTGCAGCCATAGTAAACAAGGGCCTACACAATCTCGGGGGGGCAGAAACGTCAAGCACTGGGTATATACTACCTGTGTACTGTATAGAGAGACCGTCACAGTTTACACAGAAGCCTCCTGGGACGTCACATTCTGCAAGGAAATACTAGAACTTCTTCCCCTTAGAAAAGAGACGAGCGGCCAAAACCACCAAATATGAGCCGTTGAGTCAACGGGAGTTTCTACATTTCCAAAAGTTTCCACTCAAGCAAACAAATGAGAATATCAGATGGCAGCCGCGGTGCCGGGTCTAATAATCTAGACTTGTGATGGAAAGTTTGTCTGGTTTGGAAAACACATTTTCTTGCACCCTATTAGTAGATTCTGAGTCAAGTTCCTCTGCGCAGGACCGTCATCCCTTGGGGAGAGCGAAAAGTGGTTATATAGAGTGTCACTTGCTCTGGAGGACCCAACCTGTCCTTCATTACACAGAAAATACATTGATTTGAATGGACCATGTGTAATACTTCATTTCTCCTGCGGAGGTGCTGCAGGGAAACTGACTACTTACTGTCTGATTGTTTCCCATTACAGCAGCCCACTGGGGGCCTTAGCAAGGGTGTCACTTATAGTTAAGGGACCCTTGTAAGTGCCCAAAGTGGAAATCCACCTTAAGGGAGAGTGTGTCAAACCCTTACCACCTACTAGGCTGGGTAGGACATGCTAACTTACCTTTGTTTCCACAAATAATAGACTTAGCAGTTCAGAAGAAAAGAACTTTTATCTCTTACGCAAATAAAGTCACAAGTGCCCCCAGGGTGATACCAAGTATGACAAGTGCCGTGGCCAAAGATATTGACGTCACGCCATGGAGAAGACATCAATCAAGGCTTTGGGCAAGATTTACTCACAAGAGTTGGAGCACTTGCTAGGCTTGGGACCGCCCTCTGGACACCTATGACCTAATTTGCATAGAAGAAAATGTGCTGCAAATAAACCAAAAATTTATGATCGCAGATATTATTAAAGGGGCGTTTTAGTACAATCATGTTAAAGAGGTTGCCCAGGTTTTTTGGCAAGGCCAGGGAAAGTGAAGAAACCCAGACTGAGCAAAGAGCAGAACAACCCATACTTACCTGTCCCCAGTAGTCCGGAATCTCCCACCGTAGTCCAGTCCTGCTGCTGCGGGCAGGGGGAGACGTTTCTAGTGACGTCTCAGGCCGCTGTGGTCAGTCACGTGCGTCAGGGACTTCCAACAAAACAAGACCCCGAAGCCGCAAGACTGGGCCACAATCGGAGACATCGGCGCCCTGGGGACAGGCGAGTATAGCTTGATTTTTATTTATTTTTTTCACCTAGTGCTGCAACTTCTACCAGGTGTTGATGACTCCACATTCATAGGTCACATGGTACAGCAACAGCTCAGTCCCATTCAAGTGAATGGGGATGAGCTGCAATACAAAGCACACCCACTACGATATGTCCGGCACTGTGGTTGGGAGTCAGGGCCTCTTCAACCAGCTGATTGGTGGGGGTCCCAAGTGAAATTGATGACATCCTAAGGAGAGGACATGTAAGCCTCAAAATACCCTAAAAAAACTGTGACATCATGGCGGACAACTGTATCTATAAGGACCAAGAGCAGAAACCAACAGGCCCATACATGAAGGGTCTGGTGAAACATATGGCACTACATTCAGCAACACATTATAGAGGTATAGCAAACATGGAGCAAGACAGAGAAATACCGTATGGCCACACCAAGGAGGTTGTTACAATAGTCCAAGTGAGCAATGATAAGGACACACAGACGACTGAGCAAAGAGCAGAACCATAGACAAAAGATCAGGCCAGGGCAGAAAATACCCATAAATGTAGATACAGTAATGGCAGAGGTATTTATGGCCGTGCGAGGAATGCAGCGTTTATCAAGAATGGGGACATTGATAACGGTACGTCACAGTATATGGTGCGCGGCCGTGAGTCAGTCCCCATCGTAACAATGACACATTCAGGACTTTCACTATAGAGCCTTTAAGGACAACGCCGGGTTATCCTCGCAGCTACGAGAGCAAGCCAAAGTCATAAAAACAAGTGACTTTCATTCACGCAACGAAGACCTCGCAAGGCCTGTAAATGATCTACTTTATTATAGCGGTCAGTAATAATCCGGACTGTCAGCAATCCACGACTACTGGGTGAAAAAATTGTAAAAAAAATTGAGAAATCGTAGGTCTTATTAAAAATTTGCAGCAGTGTTGGAGGCGCTGATGTGTGATCACTATTATGAGTCACAACTACCGGGAAAGTCACTTCATATAGAAAGAACATAGGGCACAGATCACAGTTTCTACTCTATAGGGGGGGCATTTTTAGCACGGGGTCGGTCCCATCTCATGACAGTCTTGGTGTCTGTCCCCCAAACTGGAGACCAAAGAAGCTTACGCAGATGAGAAAGCGGAGTCCCTGTGATCGGCTGATGATTAGGGGTTCAGCGCCCGGGGTTCTGCAAAATGTCTAATGTTGTGGTGCCAACAGTCAGTGTTACAATTTTAGTGGGGATAGCTCACACTCTCATGTACTTGGGGACTTCCTGACCAGTTTTGGTCCTATGATGGGTCCAATCTCAAACACAATGGTGGTCCAAGTAGAAGATACCACAATTTGGAGCCTATTGTACCAATTTCCAAGGAGTTGCAGGAGGTTGATAGATTAGAGCTGATAGAGGAACCGATCAGGGATTATGACCCTTTTATTTTTAGGGTAGATAAGCCACTGCCAGAGGCGCCCGACATCAGCTCCATTCCCTACCCCCAACACACGTATGCTTGTCCAGACAGAGCGTTCGTAGATACTCGGGAGTGGCGAAGAATAGTTGTCCAACAGTCAACTATTTATGGGCATTTTTACAGAGTGTCCCTTTACGCTGAATTACAGGGGGCGCCCCTGGCTGTGGGCCCCTATTTAAAGCCTAAACTCCCTAACTCATGGAAAGGATTGTCTTCTTGAGCCAACTCTACGATCGGACAGCTGTCCTAGAATGTCCGCCACATCAGTGGTGTCCGCACATAGACATACCATGGGAATTTCCCAGAATCCCCTACTACAGGAACATTACTATACCAAGTATTGCACCTACAGGGACCAAGTTCTCCAAGAACAAAAAGTCCTGCAACTTGAGATTCATGAATCTGACAGCAAGAAAGAAGTTTCTGACCCTCTTACCGGCCGTCATTGAGTGGATTTTTAGGATCCACGAGGAGATTTACACATCGACAGAGTATTTTAGGAAACATTTCTTCAGGATAAGCTTTGCAAATAGAAAAGATCTCCTAATATGGAGACAAGGAGCAAAAGGCAGCAGAGAATAAACATGAGATACTACAGTAGTAGATGCAGACTATATACAGCTTCCCAGGGTCGTCTCAGCCTAAGCCTGCACTATAGGATTCTATCGTGGACTCGGACTGCTCGGGATTTGGTTCGGTACAACCTCTGAGCTCAGTGATTGGGCTACAAAAATCCTCTGATACAGGTCATAGGATAGGACATCAATTTGTCCAAAGCGGTACAAGCTGACCAAAATGTGTTTTTTTTGTTTTTTTTACAGACACGGTAAAAACCTGCAATATATACTGACATGCTGTATATAGAAAACCTGCAACACACATCAACTTAGAGCCTATTCAGACGACTGATATCTGTGGCCATGTGCTGCCTGGTATTAGTCAAAAACATAGCATGCATTTTTTATGGATTGGGGTAACAGTGTTTTCCACACAAGTCTGCAAACTGTTGCTCTGTGCAAAGGACTGAAGATTCTGCAAATTTCACAGAATCTTCTATGTGCTTGTAACAACTTCTGCCTACTTGTGTGGTTACAGATGAGATATTACTCACAAACAGAAAGCAGCTTTACTGGCTCTGCTCATACATTGTTTTTTTTCTTGTGTTTTATCTGCTTGGCTGCGTGTATTTGCCTTGTATTTGCAGTACAGAGTCCCTGGATCTCCTACTATGGTCAGCTATTATGTTCTCAGTTATTTGCTATTGTATAGTTACTCCAGGCAGAACATGATCAGTAATGGATAGGCTAGGGGACAGACTACTCCATGTCATACATGCCCACAGCCTCAGAGAGAAATGAAAAATGTGCTGCAGCCATAATGTGATTATTAGCATCAGAAAAACTGATTGGACATCATGTGTGAAACAGTCATAGATCAGACGGCTCAGCAGGACTGCAAATATTTCAACATTTTAGGAAAACCCTTGAAAAACACATGGACGAGTCTCAGCTTGGTCATGTGAACAGACCCGAACAATGCAGAATATTTTCACAGCATGTGCAGGAGATTTACAGAGATCACATCTACACAACCCAGAAATTTTTTTCTACACACAGTGGAAAATCTGATATGTACAACCTGTAAAGACACCCGAAAGATTTCTGGTTTCTTATATGGTCGTGGAGGCCTTTGGAGCCCTCCAGTCTAGGGTCTGGTCTGAATCCCACCCAGGCAGCCCCTATAACTACCCAAGAGATTTGTGACTCACCTAAATATCTTGAATGGCATCATTATTGTACTGACATTGACCCAGTGCCAAGAGAAACTCCCGGGCGTCACTACTAATTCTGGTTGATGAATAATCTCCAGTATTACCTGACGTCACCTGCTGATCGCAGCCCCAGTGACTACCACAGTCCAAACTGCTACTATATTGGAGCACCCAGTGTAATGCAATAAAACACTAACACATTACAGTGTAATAGACCGTAATACGCAAGACGGAACGGTAAGCGACAAAGTGTTTTGTCCTTGTGAATCACTGTTGCATTTTTTGTCAATATAGAAATGAGTTTTTTGGAGCAATGAGGGTGCTGCCATTGCTCCAAAGGTCGATTGCATATTGACAAAAGTGTCAGTATATCAGCAATGGAGGTACCAGTTCTGGTGACAGTAACCTATCTATCTGCAGGACTGGGGTGATACGCTGGTTCTGGTGACAGTAACCTATCTATCTGCAGGGCTGGGGTGATATGCTGGGTCTGGTGACAGTAACCTATCTATCTGCAGGACTGGGGTGATACGCTGGGTCTGGTGACAGTAACCTATCTATCTGCAGGGCTGGGGTGATATGCTGATTCTGGTGACAGTAACCTATCTATCTGCAGGACTGGGGTGATATGCTGGGTCTGGTGACAGTAACCTATCTATCTGCAGGACTGGGGTGATATGCTGGGTCTGGTGACATTAACCTATCTATCTGCAGGGCTGGGGTGATATACTGGTTCTGGTGACAGTAACCTATCTATCTGCAGGACTGGGGTGATATACTGGTTCTGGTGACAGTAACCTATCTATCTGCAGGACTGGGGTGATATGCTGGTTCTGGTGACAGTAACCTATCTATCTGCAGGGCTGGGGTGATATGCTGGTTCTGGTGACAGTAACCTATCTATCTGCAGGGCTGGGGTGATATGCTGATTCTGGTGACAGTAACCCATCTATCTGCAGGACTGGGGTGATATGCTGGTTCTGGTGACAGTAACCCATCTATCTGCAGGGCTGGGGTGATATGCTGGTTCTGGTGACGGTAACCTATCTATCTGCAGGGCTGGGGTGATATGCTGGTTCTGGTGACGGTAACCTATCTATCTGCAGGACTGGGGTGATATGCTGGTTCTGGTGACGGTAACCTATCTATCTGCAGGGCTGGGGTGATATGCTGGTTCTGGTGACAGTAACCTATCTATCTGCAGGGCTGGGGTGATATGCTGGTTCTGGTGACAGTAACCTATCTATCTGCAGGGCTGGGGGGATATGCTGGTTCTGGTGACAGTAACCTATCTATCTGCAGGGCTGGGGTGATATGCTGGTTCTGGTGACAGTAACCTATCTATCTGCAGGGCTGGGGTGATATGCTGGTTCTGGTGACAGTAACCTATCTATCTGCAGGGCTGGGGTGATATGCTGGTTCTGGTGACAGTAACCTATCTATCTGCAGGGCTGGGGTGATATGCTGGGTCTGGTGACAGTAACCCATCTATCTGCAGGGCTGGGGTGATATGCTGATTCTGGTGACAGTAACCCATCTATCTGCAGGGCTGGGGTGATATGCTGGGTCTGGTGACAGTAACCTATCTATCTGCAGGACTGGGGTGATATGCTGGTTCTGGTGACAGTAACCTATCTATCTGCAGGGCTGGGGTGATATGCTGGGTCTGGTGACAGTAACCTATCTATCTGCAGGGCTGGGGGGATATGCTGGTTCTGGTGACAGTAACCTATCTATCTGCAGGGCTGGAGTGATATGCTGGGTCTGGTGACAGTAACCTATCTATCTGCAGGGCTGGGGTGATATGCTGATTCTGGTGACAGTAACCTATCTATCTGCAGGGCTGGGGTGATATGCTGGTTCTGGTGACAGTAACCTATCTATCTGCAGGACTGGGGTGATATACTGGTTCTGGTGATACTAACCTATCTATCTGCAGGGCTGGGGTGATAGGTTACTGTCACCAGAACCAGCTTATCTATCTGCAGGGCTGGGGTGATATGCTGGTTCTGGTGACAGTAACCTATCTGCAGGACTGGGGTGATATACTGGTTCTGGTGACAGTAACCCATCTATCTGCAGGGCTGGGGTGATATGCTGGTTCTGGTGACAGTAACCTATCTATCTGCAGGACTGGGGTGATATGCTGGTTCTGGTGACAGTAACCTATCTATCTGCAGGACTGGGGTGATATGCTGGTTCTGGTGACAGTAACCTATCTATCTGCAGGACTGGGGTGATATGCTGGTTCTGGTGACAGTAACCTATCTATCTGCAGGACTGGGGTGATATGCTGGTTCTGGTGACAGTAACCTATCTATCTGCAGGACTGGGGTGATATACTGGTTCTGGTGACAGTAACCTATCTATCTGCAGGACTGGGGTGATATGCTGATTCTGGTGACAGTAACCTATCTATCTGCAGGGCTGGGGTGATATGCTGGGTCTGGTGACAGTAACCTATCTATCTGCAGGACTGGGGTGATATGCTGGTTCTGGTGACAGTAACCTATCTATCTGCAGGGCTGAGGTGATATGCTGGTTCTGGTGACAGTAACCTATCTATCTGCAGGACTGGGGTGATATGCTGGTTCTGGTGACAGTAACCTATCTATCTGCAGGGCTGAGGTGATATGCTGATTCTGGTGACAGTAACCTATCTATCTGCAGGGCTGGGGTGATATGCTGGGTCTGGTGACAGTAACCTATCTATCTGCAGGACTGGGGTGATATGCTGGTTCTGGTGACAGTAACCTATCTATCTGCAGGACTGGGGTGATATGCTGGTTCTGGTGACAGTAACCTATCTATCTGCAGGACTGGGGTGATATGCTGGTTCTGGTGACAGTAACCTATCTATCTGCAGGACTGGGGTGATATACTGGTTCTGGTGTCAGTAACCTATCTATCTGCAGGGCTGGGGTGATATGCTGGTTCTGGTGACAGTAACCTATCTGCAGGGCTGGTTCTCAGGACTCTAAAGCGGTTGGCCCAAAAACAATATAATGATAGACCTGGAGTTCATATACAAGTGAAATCTAAAAAGCAAGGCCTCAGGCTATATGTGTAGCCTTAAAACACTATTGAGCCCTGGGATGAGGGGCACAAGGGCCGTGGCTGAGTCCGGAGCACAGACGTGGTCTTGGTATGTCAGTACAGGATGTTTATAGATAAGTCACACTTCCTGTAGGATTCGGGCAGCTGTTCTCATAGGAAGTTCTCCTATTATCTCACACTATGGCCTCCATTACTCACCAGGCCTCCCTTACTTATAAACTGTGTGTCATTCAAGAACAATTCGCCTCCATCCCTGAGCCCAGACCCTTCCAAGGGCCGCATCACTTCCATGTAAGAACAGAAGTCTGGACCCATCGCCATAGTCATGTACAGCTTTATGGCCCGCTTTATGACCATGACTGTTCTCATTGACTGGTCAATTAAAAACAATGCAACTGGTTCCTGGAGTGGTGGAACTGGCTGGTGTATTGTGTCCATCCTTGCCGTATACAACGCTCGTAATACACTGGTTTGTAGGGTTTGCAAGTTAATATTTGCTGAAGGGGAGGATGCCTGATACAAAACAGCACATTCTGTGTGCACAGAGCGCGTTATTGGTGGGGAGACAGAGTCCAAAATCCAAACACCCTGTGCAATACAGAAGATCCATAGGAAGCCATATTACAACTCCCAGTATTCCCATGCCAGGAGTTGTAGTTTCCAAACAGTTGAAGAGCCACAAGATCACTGCCCTAAAGTGTGAAGGGTGAAGCTAAGAATCTTGTAGAACCTGCTTCTAATACCATAACCAAATATGCACAACAATGTTCTCTTGGACCATGGTCTCCATGCTGTGGACCTCCAGCTGTTGAGCAACTACAACTCCCAGCAGGCGGTCATGACATGCTAGGAGATCTGCTTGGGCAGCAGCAACAATTTGGAGACCACATGAGATAGGTCTTCTCATATGTTGGTCAAGTTCTACTGTGGCTTCCAAAAAGGAAATTCCGAACAGTGGGTCTCAAGTCTAAGAGTGGGACCAAACAATTGGTCTGACATGAAGCTGTGGTGGCCGCACCTGTGATGTCCGCCATGCTTCATCCTCACGGGCCACAATAAGCAGCTGGTTGACATGCAAATTCTCCTCCATGGAAGAACTGCTAGGAGAATCTCAACAACATAAACATGGAAATGGCACACGCTTACAGGTATAAACATCATTTACACTTTCCACGACAGACAATGCGTGGTCAAAATAGGAGGTCGGTGCATACTGGGAGTTGTTCTTTGGAGACCAATGATTTGGGAGACACCTTATCGAGCTAACACCTCACTACCATTTGGAAAGCTTGTTCCATTTACTCTAGGACCCCCAAAGCTACGAATACCATCTTACTCTTTGGAATGATACATCTTTAACGCTCCATAAAGATTCCGGGATGGGAATAATGATGGCTTCAGGATGGGACATCAATATCAGATTGGTGGAGTTCTCTCTTGGCACCCCTGCCGATCAGTTGCATGAAGGGGTCTTGGTGATCTACCTTCAATATTCTGGTCCCATAACACTCCTTTAATAGGATGTGGATTACTAGAAGGATAGATTCCGAACCACTGATTTTTACCCCAATCATTCTCATCAATGGCCAAATGGTGGAAGGAACACAGTTGACCTTAAAGCACAGTTGATGGAAGCCTCAGGGAAGTTTTCCCTTCCAGGGATGTTTCCATTGGCCCTCACCCATAGAAACTCTTGAAAAATGGCCTACTCCATAACTACAATCATCAGCCATGTTGGAGATCATGGTCACTGCTCTGCCCCGTATACTCATGCCCTGTATACCCACTTCTGTCTTCTACATGGCTAGGATTAGCTGCCACGATGCTAGAGAATCTATAGTAGTCTACTGATCTTGAGGTCCTTCTGCAAGTATTTAAGTAGAACCTTGAAGACAAAACTCTTTCGACTGCCTATACCATCCGTCAAGCCATCTTATTCCCACACCATGGATATGTCCCAGATGCCGTCTAGTTACAGATAATCTGTTGAATATTTGATCGAATTAGTCAATAATTGCTCGTAATATTATAAAGCAAAAGATATTTCCCTCAGAAACAGGAAGTCTGCTCGGCTGATTTTGGTTGAATAAGTGAATGGAGAGTCTCTCACATGCGTGGCCTTCTCTGATTCACTTGCAACCATGAACGGGGCCCTGTTCTTGGGTTAGATGGATCCCAGAGGTGTGATCTGTATCTATCCTATGGACAAAGACATACATGCCAAGATAGGAATACCAGTGTATCTGCTGCAATACCAGACACACCCTGAGGACACGAGTGGCGCTGTTCTTAAGACCAACAATGGTATAAAAGAGCAGACAATAGTCACTTTTCTACAAACATGTTTCTGATGACTGTTATGAATGACTGTAGGGTTTTAGCATAAATGACAAGCCATACAGGCCATATTGCAAATTTCTATATCTATCTAGTGCCTACTATTCACACATTGCTGCAAAAAAATATGTTACGACCCCGGTGTGTCAATACACACAAACCACCTATTGCATTGCTGATGCTTTACGATCCCACTACGACACCCAACAGAATATTCAATGTATATTTAGTCACGCTGCAATACCAGCAACGACGAGGCCATAAGACCTGACCATGGGCCATAGAGGAAAAGTGCAGTCAGTCTCATTATTTACTAGGATCCACCATCTCCCATCCCCCTTCACCAACAGCCTAAACCTGTTCCTCTACAGAGTGACTCCAAGTGACCATTGTGCACAAGATCCGCATGGATAGACCTGGATAGACCGGCGCGTCCTACTACATTTAGTACTATTAGTATTTTACCCCACCATTTACATATCAGTTCCCATTTTACTAGAGCTACAGGCGCACACGTGCTAAAATTTACGTATAATGCAAAAATTGAGTCTGCAAGCAAAGAGTATTTTTTGGGTCTGTAGGATGCGCCAAGTAACTCGTAAGGGAGCAAGCCGGCAGGGCACGTGCCATAAGTGCCGGGGTTGTAAGACTCTGAGCAAGGGCAACAAATTTAATCCTGCCCTCTCTGGTGGAAATTTTGGGTGAAAAGATTTGAAAATGCCATAAACACCCAAGATTGGGGCAAAGGGTATATGGACCAAATAATTAACCCTGTCCGAGGTGTCGGACTTGCTAGAGTCCAGTTGAAGACACCCAAATTTCAAGGGTCCCCAGGGAACCTCAGGTCGATACAGACCATCTGATATGGTGTATAACTTTTTTTTTGAAGCGTGGGTCCACCAAGTCCAGTGGGCTCTGGCGTCTTCTCAGATTTGGGGTGACCACATAGGTCTATTGCTGTACTCAGTGGTAGACACATCTCCTGCGCATCGACCACCGGGAACAGAAATATAAACCACCTGGCGCCAAACGCTAAAGCAAGAAAGAAAGAATCGATACGGTAAATAGATCTCTGCACGCTCGATGCTTCCCGATAACCCCTCGTAGGGAGTGTCACTCCCACCCTAGACATACATTACAGACCACTCATTCATCTGTAATATACAGTTCTCTTCATACCATTCAGATTCTTAAAAACAATTTTAAATTTTTTATTTTTTTTTTAATTTTAGCAAATTGTCAAATTTTACCTTTTCTGGGAGAACTGGGCAAGGAACGTAACCACAATGACCACTCCACCAGAAGCTCCAACGTGGATTTCTAAGAGTACTACTCATCTGTTGGGAAGGGTATAGCGGCTAAATTTGCCTTTCGAGGCCTCTAGGAAAGTTAGGTTGGAGCCATAGAGTCACACCGCTAGCCACCCAGCTTTCCCCCATCCTACCACCTGTTGCAGAACAATGACTAAAGTCGCATCAGATACGCTGAAACCAGATCCTACGCGATCCTCACCTTGACAAAGAGCTCCACCTCAGCCTGCTCTGACATCTTGCTCGGTTCTTTGAGATTTCCGGCTTTGGATTGTGCACGGTCCACAGATAAATAAAAGTTTTGCAGTAGAGAAAGATCCAGAGAGTGCAGTGTGAATGGGTGCTGGCTGCTGCTTTAGAGACGGGTGGGGTGGGAAGTGACTACAGGAGGCTGTCTCTGAGGCTGAGGCAGGAAGAGACAGCAGAGCTGGGGGTGGTGGACTCTGCGGATTGGAGAGAGCAGAGAGGTTGGGTGGTGGCTGGGGTGAGGCAGGAGAGGAGACACAGACACACAGTAAAGTTTTTTTGCTTGGGCTACCCACAGACTTTTTGTGGAGCGACAGTCGCATGTACGGTGTATTCGAGGGCGTGAAGGTTGCAGCACGTTGTGTGTTGTAGAAGATTATTGTTGCTAGATTATTATCGTGGTTACAAGTGTATACTATTGGGGTGTATTCACATGTGGCAGATTTGTTGCAGAATTAAGGAATGAAAATGCAGGCACTTATTTGTAACAAAAAATGCTGCAGAAATCAGGAGGCGCGTTTTGCATCAATGAAGATCTACGGGCTGCTGAACCGCATTCAATGAAACGTATTCACATGACGTAACTACCAGGGTAGCAGAAACAGCAGCCGCTGTGGGGCCCAACAACGAAGGGCCCATTGTCACGAGACCTGGGGAACCATTACTGAGAACTACGGATAATGAAAGGGAGTGCGCAAAACTAACTGCACCGCCATTACTATACTAGGACGTCATTATAATGACCGAACTCTAGGTACACATACACACCTGCGTTTGGGGTCCGCTCGGGGGCTCCACAAATAGAAGCCTAATCTGCTTTTAAAAGCGGTTACCCAAGGAAATCCGCAGACCGCATAGACTATAATGGCGTCCGCCTGAAAAATACAGAGAAAAGAATCCTGATTGCTAAAGTTATCTCTCCACATGTTTAAAGTAGAAAGGGGAACAGAATCCCTGAGCAGAGATCAGGCGCAGGTGTGAACGTAGACTTAGTCACATGCTGTGATGTCACAAAGTACACAGTGATCACTAAACTTGTGTATTATCTCTGTTCTGTGACATCACTGTGTGTATTATCTCTGTACCATACCTCCCAACCATCCCAATTTCTGCAGGACATTAACGATTCCGGTGACGTGTCCCGCGGTCCCGGTTGGAGGGAGGTATGTCCCGATTTCAACTCAGATCTGCGTCCAGAGACATGAATCTGGGGGCAGAGATGGGGGACATGAATCTGGGGGCAGAGATGGAGGAACATGAATCTGGGGGCAGAGATGGGGGGACATGAATCTGGGGGCAGAGATGTGGGAACATGAATCTGGGGGCAGAGATGTGGGAACATGAATCTGGGGGCAGAGATGGAGGGGACATGAATCTGGGGGCAGAGATGGAGGGGACATGAATCTGGGGGCAGAGATGGAGGGGACATGAATCTGGGGGCAGAGATGGAGGGGACATGAATCTGGGGGCAGAGATGGAGAGGACATGAATCTGGGGGCAGAGATGGAGAGGACATGAATCTGGGGGCAGAGATGGAGAGGACATGAATCTGGGGGCAGAGATGGAGGGGACATGAATCTGGGGGCAGAGATGGAGAGGACATTAATCTGGGGGCAGAGATGTGGGGACTTGAATCTGGGGGCAGAGATTGAGGGGACATGAATCTGGGGACAGAGATGGAGGACATGAATCTGGGGGCAGAGATGGAGAGGACATGAATCTGGGGGCAGAGATGGAGAGGACATGAATCTGGGGGCAGAGATGGAGAGGACATGAATCTGGGGGCAGAGATGGAGGGGACATGAATCTGGGGGCAGAAATGGAGGGGACATGAATCTGGGGGCAGAGATGGAGGGGACATGAATCTGGGGGCAGAGATGGAGGGGACATGAATCTGGGGGCAGAGATGGAGGGGACATGAATCTGGGGGCAGAGATGGAGGGGACATGAATCTGGGGGCAGAGATGGAGAGGACATGAATCTGGGGGCAGAGATGTGGGGACATGAATCTGGGGGCAAAGATGGAGGGACATGAATCTGGGGCAGAGATGGGGACATGAATCTGGGGGCAGAGATGGAGGGGACATGAATTATTTTGCTTGCAATGAAAAAACACAAAAGAGAATGAAAAAAAGTCACATCATTGATCATTTTACACAAAACTCCAAAACTGGTGCGGACAGAAGTATTGGCGCCCTCAGCCTAATACTTGGTAGCACAACCTTTAGACACAATAACTGCGCACAACCGCTTCCGCTAACCAGCAATGAGTTTCAGTTTGGAGAAGGCCCCCTTCACATCTCAGGGGGGACCTGGAGCAGTTTGCCAAAGAAGAAGGGTCTAAGATTCCAGCAGAGCCTTGTAAGAAACTCATTGCTGGTTAGCGGAAGCGGTTGTGCGCAGTTATTGTGTCTAAAGGTTGTGCTACCAAGTATTAGGCTGAGGGCGCCAATACTTCTGTCCGCACCAGTTTTGGAGTTTTGTGTAAAATGATCAATGATGTGACTTTTTTTTCATTCTCTTTTGTGTTTTTTCATTGCAAGCAAAATAAATGAAGATATTACCAAAGAGATTGTGCTTGTAATCATTATCTGGGGGACAGCGAGGATTATCTGACAGGACTGCAGGGGGCGATACTTATACTGTATATACCCTGTGTCACTTATATACTATATAAGAGTCTGTGCTGTGTAATCATTATCTGGGGGACAGCGAGGATTATCTGACAGGACTGCAGGGGGCGATACTTATACTGTATATACCCTGTGTCACTTATATACTATATAAGAGTCTGTGCTGTGTAATCATTATCTGGGGGACACCGAGGATTATCTGACAGGACTGCAGGGGGCGATACTTATACTGTATATATCCTGTGTCACTTATATACTATATAAGAGTCTGTGTTGTGTAATCATTATCTGGGGGACAGCGAGGATTATCTGACAGGACTGCAGGGGGCGATACTTATACTGTATATACACTGTGTCACTTATATACTATATAAGAGTCTGTGCTGTGTAATCATTATCTGGGGGACACCGAGGATTATCTGACAGGACTGCAGGGGGCGATACTTATACTGTATATACCCTGTGTCACTTATATACTATATAAGAGTCTGTGCTGTGTAATCATTATCTGGGGGACAGCGAGGATTATGTGACAGTACTGCAGGGGGCGATACTTATACTGTATATACCCTGTGTCACTTATATACTATATAAGAGTCTGTGCTGTGTAATCATTATCTGGGGGACAGCGAGGATTATCTGACAGTACTGCAGGGGGCGATACTTATACTGTATATACCCTGTGTCACTTATATACTATATAAGAGTCTGTGCTGTGTAATCATTATCTGGGGGACAGCGAGGATTATCTGACAGGACTGCAGGGGGCGATACTTTTGGCCAACACTGTACATGGATTCCAGAACAGAATCTGCACAGAAATTCACATGTACATTGTCAGTCTTTAGGGCATAATTTTGGATGCTTTTCTTTGCCAAAGTCAGGAAATAACGTTTAACCTTTTAGTGACCACATTCTGTGTTTTTAAAGAGTTTTATTGTTCAATACATTGTAAAAAAGTTTGTGTGCGGCAACTTTATGTAGTATTGTAGCCGCGCGGGTCAAGGGTTTGACCTGTTTACAGCGATCAATGAGACTGTGGGGCAGATGTGGTGACTGTGCATTATACAAGATTTGTTTACTGACACTGTAAAACCCCTTTAAGAAGACCCAGCACCACTGCACAACCTCGTGATCGGACCTTTGTCCCACAACTATGTTACTAATAAGGGATTCTCCGAAGACCACGGCCCCTTTAAGCTGCAGAGTTTTTTGCAGTGTGCCCAAAACAAAGAGGTTACATCTACTCCAAGGGTCAGCGCACTCCCCTCCCCCAAGTGCAGGGAGCCCTGGCAATGGCACAAATTCACAAATCATTGACTCTGGGCTTACACCATGTCATGTAAGACGTAGACTTTTAATAAATAGGGCCTCAACATTGTGTTTGGGGAAACCAAGAGGTCCCGCACACATCACACATGACCGCAGTTGGTGAAAGTTCACATGCTGTTTTAACAACCCCAAACCAGTGTGAATACGCCCTAAGGCCAATGCAGAATTTCCAGCAGTTACACTTGGACGCACTAGATCCCCATAGTTTAGGCATTGCAAATTTCTCCCTCTATATATCCAAGTCTATGGGTAGGCAACCTCCGGCACTCCAGCTGTTGTGAAACTACAACTCCCAGCATGCATACTTGCTCTGCTGTTCTTAGGACTCCCATAGAAGTGAATGGAGCATGCTGGGAATTGTAGTTTCACAGGAGCTGGAGCGCTGAAGGTTGCTGACCCCAGTCCTAGTCGCTTTCAGGTCTCCGCGAAGCTGGCGGTTTCTCTGCCCCCTTCCATGGATGTAGATATGGCGCCTCTCTGGTGTGTGGCCCTTTTTGTTCCAAAGACGCTCCACATTGTTGGTTCTGTCCCCCACTTTTTACAAAAGTGGGCAAAGGGTAGAAATGACTGAACAGTTTTAGATCGATTTGAGCCAAATTTTCCAAAAGTTTATGGTTTGGCCTCAGGGGGTTCATGAACCGCATTAGTGACCTAATTATAGTCCGGGGTGTCTTCTAATGAGTGGGGGTCTGGGAGAGGTGCGGAAAGGTAACACTTTTACAACCTTGCCTCACATCCCCTAGCATCCTTGTGGGATCTGATGCCCCTTTAAGGTCCTCTTCCGGCCTCCTGGGTCACGTTACGAGTCCTGGGGTCACTACTGAGGCCTCTCGTACCAGCTGGGTAATTCAGTAGGACTGGCATGCAAAATGGGCCAAATATTTCCTATAAGATATTACCAACCATTCCCCCATAGTTTACCATAGAGCAGTGATGGTGAACCTTTAAGAGACTGAGTGCCCAAATTGCAACCCAAAACCCACTAATTTATCACAAAGTGCCAACACAGGAATTTAACCGTAATAATGTGCGGATCCAGAATTGCAGACAATTATGAACTTGCAAATTACGGACATGTGAATGGGGCTTTATAGAGCTTTCTGCTCCATTGTGAGCCCCACACAGTCCAATCTGCTTCACAGTTATCCCCACACAGTATAATCTGCTGCACAGTGGCCCCACACAGTATAATCTGCTGCACAGTGGCCCCACACAGTATAATCTGCTGCACAGTGGCCCCACACAGTATAATCTGCTGCACAGTGGCCCCACACAGTATAATCTGCTGCACAGTGGCCCCACACAGTATAATCTGCTGCACAGTGGCCACCACACAGTATAATCTGCTGCACAGTGGCCCCACACAGTATAATCTGCTGCACAGTAGCCCCCACACAGTATAATCTGCTCCACAGTGGCTCCCACACAGTATAATCTGCTGCACAGTGGTCTCCACACAGTATAATCTGCTGCACAGTGGCCCCACACAGTATAATCTGCTGCACAGTGGCCCCACACAGTATAATCTGCTGCACAGTGGCCCCACACAGTATAATCTGCTGCACAGTGGCCCCACACAGTATAATCTGCTGCACAGTGGCCCCACACAGTATAATCTGCTGCACAGTGGCCACCACACAGTATAATCTGCTGCACAGTGGCCCCACACAGTATAATCTGCTGCACAGTAGCCCCCACACAGTATAATCTGCTCCACAGTGGCTCCCACACAGTATAATCTGCTGCACAGTGGTCTCCACACAGTATAATCTGCTGCACAGTGGCCCCCACACAGTATAATCTGCTGCACAGTGGCCCCCACACAGTATAATCTGCTGCACAGTGGTCTCCACACAGTATAATCTGCTGCACAGTGGCCCCCACACAGTATAATCTGCTGCACAGTGGCCCCCACACAGTATAATCTGCTGCACAGTGGTCTCCACACAGTATAATCTGCTGCACAGTGGCCCCCACACAGTATAATCTGCTGCACAGTGGTCTCCACACAGTATAATCTGCAGCACAGTGGCCCCCACACAGTATAACCTGCAGCACAGTGACCACCACACAGTATAATCTGCTGCACAGTGGTCTCCACACTGTATAATCTGCTGCACAGTGGCCCCCACACAGTATAATCTGCTGCACAGTGGTCTCCACACAGTATAATCTGCTGCACAGTGGCCCCCACACAGTATAATCTGCTCTACAGTGACCCCCTACACAGTATAATCTGCAGCACAGTGGCCACCACACAGTATAATCTGCTGCACAGTGGCCCCCACACAGTATAATCTGCTGCACAGTGGTCTCCACACAGTATAATCTGCAGCACAGTGGCCCCCACACAGTATAACCTGCAGCACAGTGGCCACCACACAGTATAATCTGCTGCACAGTGGCCACCACACAGTATAATCTGCTGCACAGTGGTCCCCCCCCCCCATATGGGGCCTCCCTATCCCTCCAATACCAAAATGGCTCTACATGTGAGTGTATTGAATCCCATAAGACCTGGTGTGCCTCCATTAGAGCACGGGGCTGTATAATGGGCACCTATAGACTTCTGAGGTCACTAGTCCTTCACATGTCTCTGATCTCATCGTGTCGCCATATAAAATACATCTAGCGTGCCGAAGACTATTTTTCCACATAAAAGTCCAAGGAGAGTGGAAAGTCAGATCCGCCGTCATCCCGTCCTCAGAGCAGAGATCTGGCATGTGTGCGCTATGTTCACGGTCACGAGGTTTCCAGCGTTTCATCTTCCAGTGTTTTACCTCATTCCTCAGTTCTGTAGATCCGTCCTATCCTATTATCAGGCTGCGTTTTCTGCGATTCCGGTGAAGATTACAAATGGCGGCTTCCTGTGTGAGGAGGAAAGACTGGCAGAAGCTATGAGTACGATAATGGAGGGAAAGAATCCCATCTGTCAGATCACATGCCAAGGAACTAGGAGCCAAACCCTAGAATAATGAGGGTCCGAGCATGCCTGGAGAAGACGGGAGGAGTGGCACGTGCAGGCCTGTGCTCTGCCATCTGTATACGGCTGCTCATGTGTGTATATATACTGTATATATAATGGCAGTGCCTGAAACCACCGGCCGAAAGGGTCAGACTTACAGAAGTGTTTCATCCACTGATTTTTGACAGACACCGCAACGTCTCCAAACAGATGCAAATATAGCCTTTGATGATGCCGAAGCTCACAGCTGCTGCACAACCTCATGATATACAGCTGAGTTGTTACAAAGCCTTATAATACACCTCAGCTGCTGCAGAACCTCCTAATACACACCTCAGCTGCTGCAGAACCTCATAATACACACCTCAGCTGCTTCAGAACCTCATAATACACACCTCAGCTGCTGCAGAACATCATAATACACACCTCAGCTGCTGCAGAACCTCATAATACACACCTCAGCTGCTGCAGAACCTCATAATACACACCTCAGCTGCTGCAGAACCTCATAATACACACCTCAGCTGCTGCAGAACCTCATAATACACACCTCACCTGCTTCAGAAGATCATAATACAGACCTCAGCTGCTGCAGAACCTCATAATACAATAATACACACCAAAGTGGTTCTGCAGCAGCTGCGGGGTGTATTATAAGGACTAACCTACTCCCTACTATCATGATGAATAATATGAGCAGTCCTTGCGTCCTATGACCTGTACATTGTGCGCAGTCTGCGGCCTTACACCTTATAGGGTTCTGGGCTCCTCTGTGACATCTACAGTAATACAGTTGGGGGAGGGGTAGACATTAACCCTTATATACTCAGCTATGTGGATCTTCTTGATGCGTATATACATCCAGATTTTTTCCTATAAGAACAGCATATCTAAGACTCCATATAGCGCTGCTGTATACCGTATAACATACATAGAAAGTCATCAGGCGTGTCTTCAAAGTGTCTCCAAGTCTCTGCAAAAAGCGGGAGGAAGGAAGAAGGGGAGGGGTGAAGTATAAGGACGGATATTAGAAAAAATATCCCTGACATGTGCTGGGAGTGCTGGGAGGGGGCGAACTTCCTCCTTGCTCAAATTTGGGCCTTATTTTTGTTGTACAGAGACAGCGCTCGGATTCTTGTGGAACTACAAGTCCCAGAACGTAAATATTTGCAGGGTTATAAGGAGTCTCACAGGCCTGAATTAGCTAATAGGATTCCCTTATGGACAATTAGTATAGCAAGCGGTATATAATGAGCGCTGCATACGTGTCCTGGCACAATATGGCGCCTCGCTGTGGGATGACACGCTGTGCCATATTTAGCACCCACCAGCGTTCCTGGTGCAGTTTTCGTTACGTGAACACCATAGGAAACTGCATGTAGCAAAAATGTGAAGACTCATAGTGAGGGCGGTGCGGGGTGACTCTGCAGTCGTAATCAGACATCCCTGAGTCAGATCAATTTACTGCTTTAGCCATGTGTGTACCATGCCCAAGGCGGTGTGGCGTATGAACCTCCGCAAAAATTTGCACAGTGGAAACTCTGCGATTTCCAAAAACCGTTGCTGGTTTGGAAATCACAGCCTGTCAATTGTACCGAAACGCTGGCGGTTTCCCTATAGATATAATGGAAGCAGAAAGCAGAGGAATCCTCTTCGGACTTTCTGTGAAAAGCGCTGCGGAAAAACTGTGATACGTTGCTGCTGCAATTTTTCCTGCAGTGTTTTTTTGTTGTCGGCTGCTATGTGGGCATACCTCCCAACCGTCCCGATTTCCACGGGACATTCATGATTTCAGTGTGCTGTCCCGTGATCCCGATCGGCAGGAGGTATGTCCTGGTTTCAACTCAGATCAGCGTCCGGAGGACGCAGATCTGAGTTGAATACATACGCGACTAAAGCAAAGAGCTGTCACAGGTCAGCTCCTTGCTTTGCCGCGGCGCTCCAGCTAGTGGCTGTGTAGAGGCGATGTGATGACGTCACATTGCACCTACAACTGTGTTAGTGAGAATGCGGAGAGCATACCTCCCAACTTTTGAAGAACCGAAAGAGGGACAAAACATGCGTCGCGCATAGCGCACCGCGGCAAATTTAGCCCCGCCCACATTTTTGTTGACTCCGTCCATTCTCATTAATTTTTCATGTGCCCGCACACAGTATAATCCTCCTACAGTCACCCGTAAATTATATGTCCCCCCTCTATCTCTACCCGTTTCATATACACCTTTTATCTGCCCCCAGTTTCATGTCCCTCCATCTCTGCCCCCAGATTCATGTCCCTCCATCTCTACCCCCAGATTCATGTCTCCACATCTCTGCCCCCAGATTCATGTCCCCTCCATCTCTGCCCCCAGTTTCATGTCCCCCCCATCTCTACCCCCAGATTCATGTCTCCACATCTCTGCCCCCAGATTCATGTCCCCTCCATCTCTGCCCCCAGATTCATGTCTCCACATCTCTGCCCCCAGATTCATGTCCCCTCCAACTCTGCCCCCAGATTCATGTCCTCTCCATCTCTGCCCCCAGTTTCATGTCCCTCCATCTCTGCCCCCAGATTCATGTCCCTACATCACTGTCCCCAGATTCATGTCCCCCATCTCTGCCCCCAGATTCATGTCCCCTTCATCTCTGTCCCCAGATTCATGTCCCCCATCTCTGCCCCCAGATTCATGTCCCCTCCATCTCTGCCCCCAGATTCATGTCCCCTCCATCTCTGCCCCCAGATTCATGTCCCCTCCATCTCTTCCCCCAGATTCATGTCCCCTCCATCTCTGCCCCCAGATTCATGTCCCTCCATCTCTACCCCCAGATTCAGGTCTCCACATCTCTGCCCCCAGATTCATGTCCCCTCCAACTCTGCCCCCAGATTCATGTCCTCTCCATCTCTGCCCCCAGTTTCATGTCCCTCCATCTCTGTCCCCAGATTCATGTCCCCCATCTCTGCCCCCAGATTCATGTCCCCTCCATCTCTGCCCCCAGATTCATGTCCCCTCCATCTCTGCCCCCAGATTCATGTCCTCTCCATCTCTGCCCCCAGTTTCATGTCCCTCCATCTCTGCCCCCAGTGTCATGCCGTCCTCTCCTTCATCTGCCCCCAGTTTCACGTTCCACCTCAGTGTACACATTACACTTACCTTCTCCTCGCTCCCCCGCCGCTCTCTCCGCGCCTCTCTCTCGCATACAGTTGTAGACGCGATGTGACGTCATCACATCGCGTCTACACAGCCAGTAGGAGGCGTGCAGCAGCGAAGCAAGGAGCTGAGCTGTGACAGCTCCTTGCTTTAGCCGCGTATGTGTTCAACTCAGATCTGCATCCTCTGGCAGGGGCGTTGGAAGATGAGTATAAGTGTTTTTTGTGTTAAACATTGAGGTGGAACATATTGAAAGGGGTCCATGAAAGTGGGGGCAGATGAAAGGGGGGGGGAGAACGGCATGAAACTAAGGGCAGAGATGGGGGGACATGATTCTGGGGCAGAGATGGGGGGGACATGAATCTGAGGCAGAGATGGGGGGACATGAATCTGGGGGCAGAGAAAGAGGACATGAATCTGGGGCAGAAATGGGGGACATGAAACTGGGGGCAGAGATGGGGGACATGAATCTGGGGGCAGAAATGGTGGACATGAAAGTGGGGCAGAGATGGGGGACATGAATCTGGGGCAGAGATGGGGGGACATGAATCTGGGGCAGAGATGGGGGACATGAAACTGGGGGCAGAGATGGAGGGGACATGAATCTGGGGGCACAGATGGGGGGACATGAATGGGGGGGCAGAGATGGGGGACATGAATCTGGGGGCAGAGATGTAGGGGGGACATGAATCTGGGGGCACAGATGGGGGAACATGAATCGGGGGGCAGAGATGGGGACATGAATCTGGGGCAGAGATGGAGGGGGGACATGAAACTGGGGGCAGATGAAGAGTGTATATGAAACTGGGGGAGAGATGGAGGGGGACATATAATTTACGAGTTACTGTAGGAGGATTATACTATGTGGGGGCACATGGAAAATGAATGAGAATGGGCGGAGTCAACATAAAAGTGGGTGGAGCTAAATTTACCGCACATTTTGTCCCTCTTTCAGTTCTTCAAAAGTTGGGAGGTATGATGTGGGGCCTTAGCCTAAAAGAAGTTCATTATGGGAATAATACGGTATCATAGGAAAGATTGCACATACAATAGGAAAGGGAATACGCAATATGTAGCAGCGTGTTTTATCCGTGATATCCTCATGTTCACACACGGAGCAGAAGATCTGACAGAGAAATCCAATGTTCTGTAGGTTGCAGTGACCAGACAAAGTCTGAGGTCTGTCCGCCAGGTCATTAACTTCTCCTCTGCTGGTTTACTGGTTATCCATGAAATCTGTTTCGTTCTATCTGTTCTGCTTTATGGAAGTTTCAGTTACTAAAACTGGCCTGAATTCACACACAGCATTGTCATTCTTGCCGTGGATTCCGCTGCAGCGTCCGTGGTGAGACACCTCCTTCCCGACTAGGCTCATTCATTTGGGCCTACTACGGAATAGAATGCCGCGACTGGATGCCGGCGCACTGCTAGCCTTTTTTTGGTCCGGATTCTGAGGCGGCCTCCACGTCAAAATCCGGTCCAAAAATCCCCGCGTGAGCCCAGCCTTTAGCTATCCCAAAGCACACGTGGTTGTTTATTTGTGTTCCTAAAAAAACATCAAAAAATTCTACTGTAATACATTGGGACGGGGGCAGGGAACCTTCGGCTCTCCAGCTGTTGCAAAACTACAACTCCCAGCATGCATACTTGCTCTGCTGTTCTTGGAACGCCCATGGAAGTGAGTGGGGCATGCTGGGAGTTGTAGTTTCACAGCAGCTGGAGAGCCAATGGTTCCCTACCCCTGCATTAGGAGATGGGTGCCAGGTTATCAATTATACTAGAGGACCAGGCCAAAAATGACTAAAACCCCCCTTTCTACTCCTTAGATGGATTGTAGGACCTTATTACCCTGTAACCGATGAGACACATGGCAATGTTGTACTGCGCTGTAGAATAGGTTAGTGCTATAATAAGATACGAGAAATAAATATTGACGCAAAAGCATCAAAAATATAAGACAGGTGGAGCTGATCTTTAATCTCGTATTTTACGCACTAGCAGCCGCCACCCTCTATCAGTCATGGCTGGACCTTGACCTTCACCTGCATCATCCGAGTGTTTCTGGTACTTCTGTAGGTGCATCATCCAGAGCTGGAGACTAAAGTGACTCACCGGGGTGGGGTTAAGTGTCACCATGATCCACGCGACTCCAAGGCTCTGCACAAAACACAACTCCACCCTAAGAAAATGTCAGCACTTGGTTAATCTGGGCAGAAGGGAAGCCCCTGACAATCTGGAGAAGTAAGCTTAACTCAAGCCGGGGCTGAGGAACACAGAGGGCTCATTGTGTCCCAATTGTCCAGGAGCTAAAACCACGAGAGTTCCCCAGTGGCTCAGCTTTGTCTCTGACTTCCTAAAGACTGTTTGGTGTGGACAGTGGCGTAACTAGGAATGGCGGGGCCCTGTGGCGAACCTTTGACATGCCCCCCCCCTGCATTCCTGCGCGCACTATTATGCCCCATAGTGGCCCCTGCACACAGTATTATGTCCCATAGTGGCCCCTGCACACAGTATTATGCCCCATAGTGGCCCCTGCACACAGTATTATGCCCCATAGTGACCCCTGCACACAGTATTATGTCCCATAGTGGCCCCTGCACACAGTATTATGCCCCATAGTGACCCCTGCACACAGTATTATACCCCATAGTGGCCCCTGCACACAGTATTATCCCCCATAGTGGCCCCTGCACACAGTATTATGTCCCATAGTGGCCCCTGCACACATTATTATTCCCCATAGTGGCTCCTGCACACAGTATTATGCCCCATAGTGGCCCCTGCACACAGTATTATGTCCCATAGTGGCCCCTGCACACAGTATTATGTCCCATAGTGGCCCCTGCACACAGTATTATGTCCCATAGTGGCCCCTGCACACAGTATTATACCCCATAGTGGCCCCTGCACACAGTATTATGTCCCATAGTGGCCCCTGCACACAGTATTATGTCCCATAGTGGCCCCTGCACACAGTATTATACCCCATAGTGGCCCCTGCACACAGTATTATCCCCCATAGTGGCTCCTGCACACAGTATTATGTCCCATAGTGGCCCCTGCACACAGTATTATGCCCCATAGTGGCCCCTGCACACAGTATTATGTCCCATAGTGGCCCCTGCACACAGTATTATGTCCCATAGTGGCCCCTGCACACAGTATTATGTCCCATAGTGGCCCCTGCACACAGTATTATACCCCATAGTGGCCCCTGCACACAGTATTATCCCCCATAGTGGCTCCTGCACACAGTATTATGTCCCATAGTGGCCCCTGCACACATTATTATGCCCCATAGTGGCCCCTGCACACAGTATTATGTCCCATAGTGGCCCCTGCACACAGTATTATGTCCCATAGTGGCCCCTGCACACAGTATTATGTCCCATAGTGGCCCCTGCACACAGTATTATACCCCATAGTGGCCCCTGCACACAGTATTATCCCCCATAGTGGCTCCTGCACACAGTATTATACCCAATAGTGACCCCTGCACACAGTATTATCCCCCATAGTGGCCCCTGCACACAGTATTATCCCCCATAGTGGCCCCTGCACACAGTATTATGTCCCATAGTGGCCCCTGCACACAGTATTATGCCCCATAGTGGCCCCTGCACACAGTATTATCCCCCATAGTGGCCCAAGCACACAGTATTATGTCCCATAGTGGCTCCTGCACACAGTATTATGTCCCATAGTGGCCCCTGCACACAGTATTATGTCCCATAGTGGCCCCTGCACACAGTATTATGTCCCATAGTGGCCCTTGCGCACAGTATTATGTCCCATAGTGGCCCCTGCACACAGTATTATGTCCCATAGTGGCCCCTGCACACAGTATTATGTCCCATAGTGGCCCCTGCACACAGTATTATGTCCCATAGTGGCCCCTGCACACAGTATTATGTCCCATAGTGGCCCCTGCACACAGTATTATACCCCATAGTGGCCCCTGCACACAGTATTATACCCCATAGTGGCCCCTGCACACAGTATTATGTCCCATAGTGGCCCCTGCACACAGTATTATGCCCCATAGTGGCCCCTGCACACAGTATTATGTCCCATAGTGGCCCCTGCACACAGTATTATGTCCCATAGTGGCCCCTGCACACAGTATTATGTCCCATAGTGGCCCCTGCACACAGTATTATACCCCATAGTGGCCCCTGCACACAGTATTATCCCCCATAGTGGCTCCTGCACACAGTATTATACCCAGTAGTGACCCCTGCACACAGTATTATCCCCCATAGTGGCCCCTGCACACAGTATTATGTCCCATAGTGGCCCCTGCACACAGTATTATGTCCCATAGTGACCCCTGCACACAGTATTATGTCCCATAGTGGCCCCTGCACACATTATTATTCCCCATAGTGGCCCCTGCACACAGTATTATGTCCCATAGTGGCCCCTGCACACATTATTATTCCCCATAGTGGCCCCTGCACACAGTATTATGTTCCATAGTGACCCCTGTACACAGTATTATACCCAATAGTGACCCCTGCACACAGTATTATCCCCCATAGTGGCCCCTGCACACAGTATTATGTCCCATAGTGGCCCCTGCACACAGTATTATGTCCCATAGTGACCCCTGCACACATTATTATTCCCCATAGTGGCCCCTGCACACAGTATTATGTCCCATAGTGGCCCCTGCACACATTATTATTCCCCATAGTGGCCCCTGCACACAGTATTATGTTCCATAGTGACCCCTGTACACAGTATTATACCCAATAGTGACCCCTGCACACAGTATTATCCCCCATAGTGGCCCCTGCACACAGTATTATGCCCCATAGTGGCCCCTGCACACAGTATTATGTCCCATAGTGGCCCCTGCACACATTATTATTCCCCATAGTGGCCCCTGCACACAGTATTATGTCCCATAGTGGCCCCTGCACACAGTATTATGTCCCATAGTGGCCCCTGCACACAGTATTATGTCCCATAGTGGCCCCTGCACACAGTATTATGTCCCATAGTGGCCCCTGCACACAGTATTATGCCCCATAGTGGCCCCTGCACACAGTATTATGTCCCATAGTGGCCCCTGCACACAGTATTATGTCCCATAGTGGCCCCTGCACACAGTATTATTTATCACTGACGGGTAGTTACTCACATAAAGACTAAATCACTGTAGGAGTAAATAAAATATAACTTTTAATAATCTTTCTTAAAAATGGCCTCGATTTATTTAATGTTTTTTAAATATTTTATTTAAAAAAAAAACTGTACTATGACCTCATTGATAAAGGGTAACCAATAATTATTAAGTCAATCCCTGTCTGGTACAGCCATTAACAGTTTCATTCCCTGATAGTGTGCCAGGAGCTAATCTGGTATGCCCCAGTACACCTATATATCCCTGGAACTCTAGATGAAATCAGGTGCGAGGAAATCTAGATACAAATCCCTAGTGGTTCCACATAGGCTGTGAGTAAGGCCAGAGGGAGGTCCTGGAGGAGAAAGCTCTGTGAGCAGTCTCTGTTACTGACAAATTAACCCCCGTATATGATAATGACAGCAGGAGCTATATTGAAACGGAGGATATTCAATACAGTACAGTCTCACGTTCTCACAAGCCGTATTCCACTCAACTACACCTCACACAATGCCCTACTGATCTCAAGTATGCTTCAATTGCCTATGTTAACATTGTTGCCACTTAGGGTATAGTTACATTAGCCCTATTAGTCTCTATTCATGGGCTACGTATCCTAACTAGATAAATACAATATATGGTCCCTGATGTATCCACCACCTATAAAATTATTATCCCCCATAGTGGCCCCTGCACACATTATTATTCCCCATAGTGGCCCCTGCACACAGTATTATGTTCCATAGTGACCCCTGCACACAGTATTATCCCCCGTAGTGGCCCCTGCACACAGTATTATGTCCCATAGTGACCCCTGCACACAGTATTATCCCCCGTAGTGGCCCCTGCACATAGTATTATGTCCCATAGTGGCCCCTGCACACAGTATTATGCCCCATAGTGACCCCTGCACACAGTATTATGTCCCATAGTGGCTCCTGCACACAGTATTATGTCCCATAGTGGCTCCTGCACACAGTATTATGTCCCATAGTGACCCCTGCACACAGTATTATGTCCCATAGTGGCCCTGCACACAGTATTATGTCCCATAGTGGCCCCTGCACACAGTATTATGTCCCATAGTGGCCCCTGCACACAGTATTATGTCCCATAGTGGCCCCTGCACACAGTATTATGCCCCATAGTAGCCCCTGCACACAGTATTATGTCCCATAGTGGCCCCTGCACACAGTATTATGCCCCATAGTGGCCCCTGCACACAGTATTATGTCCCATAGTGGCCCCTGCACACAGTATTATGTCCCATAGTGGCCCCTGCACACAGTATTATGTCCCATAGTGGCCCCTGCACACAGTATTATCCCCCATAGTGGCTCCTGCACACAGTATTATACCCCATAGTGGCCCCTGCACACAGTATTATCCCCCATAGTGGCCCCTGCACACAGTATTATCCCCCATAGTGGCCCCTGCACACAGTATTATGCCCCATAGTGGCCCCTGCACACAGTATTATGTCCCATAGTGGCCCCTGCACACAGTATTATGTCCCATAGTGGCCCCTGCACACAGTATTATGTCCCATAGTGGCCCCTATACACAGTATTATGTCCCATAGTGGCCCCTGCACACAGTATTATGTCCCATAGTGGCCCCTGCACACAGTATTATACCCAATAGTGACCCCTGCACACAGTATTATCCCCCATAGTGGCTCCTGCACACAGTATTATACCCAATAGTGACCCCTGCACACAGTATTATCCCCCATAGTGGCCCCTGCACACAGTATTATGTCCCATAGTGGCCCCTGCACACAGTATTATGTCCCATAGTGACCCCTGCACACAGTATTATGTCCCATAGTGGCCCCTGCACACATTATTATTCCCCATAGTGGCCCCTGCACACAGTATTATGTTCCATAGTGACCCCTGTACACAGTATTATGCCCCATAGTGGCCCCTGCACACAGTATTATGCCCCATAGTGGCCCCTGCACACAGTATTATCCCCCGTAGTGGCCCCTGCACACAGTATTATGTCCCATAGTGACCCCTGCACACAGTATTATCCCCCGTAGTGGCCCCTGCACACAGTATTATGTCCCATAGTGACCCCTGCACACAGTATTATGTCCCATAGTGGCCCTGCACACAGTATTATGTCCCATAGTGGCCCCTGCACACACTATTATACCCCATAGTGGCCCCTGCACACAGTATTATGCCCCATAGTAGCCCCTGCACACAGTATTATGCCCCATAGTGGCCCCTGCACACAGTATTATGTCCCATAGTGGCCCCTGCACACAGTATTATGTCCCATAGTGGCCCCATCACCCAGTATTATGCCCCATAGTGGCCCCTGCACACAGTATTATGTCCCATAGTGGCCCCTGCCCACAGTATTATGTCCCATAGTGACCCCTATACACAGTATTATGTCCCATAGTGGCCCCTGCACACAGTATTATGTCCCATAGTGGCCCCTGCACACAGTATTATACCCCATAGTGGCCCCTGCACACAGTATTATCCCCCATAGTGGCTCCTGCACACAGTATTATACCCCATAGTGGCTCCTGCACACAGTATTATACCCCATAGTGGCCCCTGCACACAGTATTATACCCCATAGTGGCCCCTGCACACAGTATTATGTCCCATAGTGGCCCCTGCACACAGTATTATGCCCCATAGTGGCCCCTGCACACAGTATTATGTCCCATAGTGGCCCCTGCACACAGTATTATGTCCCATAGTGGCCCCTGCACACAGTATTATGTCCCATAGTGGCCCCTGCACACAGTATTATACCCCATAGTGGCCCCTGCACACAGTATTATCCCCCATAGTGGCTCCTGCACACAGTATTATACCCAATAGTGACCCCTGCACACAGTATTATCCCCCATAGTGGCTCCTGCACACAGTATTATACCCAATAGTGACCCCTGCACACAGTATTATCCCCCATAGTGGCCCCTGCACACAGTATTATGTCCCATAGTGGCCCCTGCACACAGTATTATGTCCCATAGTGACCCCTGCACACAGTATTATGTCCCATAGTGGCCCCTGCACACATTATTATTCCCCATAGTGGCCCCTGCACACAGTATTATGTTCCATAGTGACCCCTGTACACAGTATTATGCCCCATAGTGGCCCCTGCACACAGTATTATGCCCCATAGTGGCCCCTGCACACAGTATTATCCCCCGTAGTGGCCCCTGCACACAGTATTATGTCCCATAGTGACCCCTGCACACAGTATTATCCCCCGTAGTGGCCCCTGCACACAGTATTATGTCCCATAGTGACCCCTGCACACAGTATTATGTCCCATAGTGGCCCTGCACACAGTATTATGTCCCATAGTGGCCCCTGCACACACTATTATACCCCATAGTGGCCCCTGCACACAGTATTATGCCCCATAGTAGCCCCTGCACACAGTATTATGCCCCATAGTGGCCCCTGCACACAGTATTATGTCCCATAGTGGCCCCTGCACACAGTATTATGTCCCATAGTGACCCCTGCACACAGTATTATGTCCCATAGTGGCCCCATCACCCAGTATTATGCCCCATAGTGGCCCCTGCACACAGTATTATGTCCCATAGTGGCCCCTGCCCACAGTATTATGTCCCATAGTGACCCCTATACACAGTATTATGTCCCATAGTGGCCCCTGCACACAGTATTATGCCCCATAGTGGCCCCTGCACACAGTATTATGTTCCATAGTGACCCCTGTACACAGTATTATGCCCCATAGTGGCCCCTGCACACAGTATTATGCCCCATAGTGGCCCCTGCACACAGTATTATCCCCCGTAGTGGCCCCTGCACACAGTATTATGTCCCATAGTGACCCCTGCACACAGTATTATCCCCCGTAGTGGCCCCTGCACACAGTATTATGTCCCATAGTGACCCCTGCACACAGTATTATGTCCCATAGTGGCCCTGCACACAGTATTATGTCCCATAGTGGCCCCTGCACACACTATTATACCCCATAGTGGCCCCTGCACACAGTATTATGCCCCATAGTAGCCCCTGCACACAGTATTATGCCCCATAGTGGCCCCTGCACACAGTATTATGTCCCATAGTGGCCCCTGCACACAGTATTATGTCCCATAGTGACCCCTGCACACAGTATTATGTCCCATAGTGGCCCCATCACCCAGTATTATGCCCCATAGTGGCCCCTGCACACAGTATTATGTCCCATAGTGGCCCCTGCCCACAGTATTATGTCCCATAGTGACCCCTATACACAGTATTATGTCCCATAGTGGCCCCTGCACACAGTATTATGCCCCATAGTGGCCCCTGCACACAGTATTATACCCCATAGTGGCCCCTGCACACAGTATTATGTCCCATAGTGGCCCCTGCACACAGTATTATGCCCCATAGTGGCCCCTGCACACAGTATTATGTCCCATAGTGGCCCCTGTACACAGTATTATCCCCCATAGTGGCCCCTGCACACAGTATTATACCCCATAGTGGCCCCTGCACACAGTATTATGTCCCATAGTGGCCCCTGCACACAGTATTATCCCCCATAGTGCCCCTGCACACAGTATTATCCCCCATAGTGGCCCCTGCACACAGTATTATGTCCCATAGTGGCCCCATCACCCAGTATTATGCCCCATAGTTGCCCCTGCACACAGCATTATACCTGGAGGGGAGTATTAAACTGTGAGAGGAGCTGGAGGGGGACCTATCTGCCTCTAGTTGCCCCCCATTTAATGTCCCCCTCCAGCTACCCCTACAGTTTAATATCTGCTTCCAGTTGCCCACCGTTTAATGTCCCACTTCATCTGTCACTTATTTATTGCCCCCTCCAACTACCCCCATTGCTAATGTCCCCTCCAGCTGATCCAGTTTCATGTTTACACTGGGGCACCAGGAGAGGGAGCTCATACTGTGGGGCAGTTGGAGTGGAAAATTACAATGTGGAGACATATAGTGTACAGGTGACTGTAGGAGGATTATACTGTGTCAGGGGACATGAAAAATGAATGAGAATGGGCGGAGTCAACATAAAAGTGGGTGGGGCTAAATTTGCCACAGCGCGCATAGCACGCCACTCATTTTGTCCCTCTTTCTGTTGTTCAAAAGTTGGGAGGTCTGCACTAATAAAGCATTGCGACAAGGTGAATTCCAAATAAATGGGTGGGCGCGTGGGAGCGGAGCTGCTCCATTTCTGATCCTGACAGGACTGGCACCTCAGCTGGTAAGAGCTCCACCATTTAACTGCTTCATTTCCCGCCTGCTGGCACAGCTGTCCAATCAGATTAACATCTGGGAGATTTCTCTCAGGACACAGGAACAGCTGACCAATCAGCTGGCAGAACCCTGTTACTAGACAGAAATCTAACCTGCTTGTGGATTGCCACAGTGTGACCCAAGACTGACTTTCAGTCAAACTGAGGAGAATTAAGGTGAGGAATGACCAAAGCCATTTATTAATGTTTGTTCCTCAATCACGCTAAAACGGCTGGACGGATTTCCCTAAAATTTTCCAGAAACATAGTTATTCCTTGCGATTGAAACCTAGGCTACTTTTCGTACCGCTAAACAACATGGCTCCTTAGCAGGACAGTCCCAAAAGTAGGACTCCTAGCCCCACACACACTTCCTTGCATTTCCGGCCCCAAAATACCTCCACACTCCATATTGTTGCCTCTACGGTAGCCCTAACCCCACTCCATCACATTTACATGTATTTCCACACCTTACACACTCACATAACCCCGCCAATTAAAAATAACCTGTATACAGTATAGCCAGTATATACAGTATGACCTGTATACAGTATAGCCAGTATATACAGTATGACCTGTATACAGTATATGTCCTCTCAACTCCACCATAGAGACCCTCAGTCCCCAGGAACAGTCTGTATTATATAGTAGTATATATGAGATATCAACTATGTCTTCAGTGTGAGGTAAATACATGAGAGGACTCTGTGACTGTATATAACCTGAGGTAATACTGCAGTCTATATGATATATCAGCCATGCCTGCTTTGTGTGGTAAATACATGAGGGGACTCAGCCATGTCTGCAGTGTCTATGGCAAATACAGGAGAGGACTCTGTAGCTGTATATATCCTGAGGTAATATTGCAGTATATATATATATATCAGCAGTGTGTAGTAAATACATGAGAGGACTCTGTGGCTGTATATATCCTGAGGTAATATTGCAGTATATATATATCAGCAGTGTGTAGTAAATACATGAGGGGACTCTGTGGCTGTATATATCCTGAGGTAATATTGCAGTATATATATATCAGCAGTGTGTAGTAAATACATGAGGGGACTCTGTGGCTGTATATATCCTGAGGTAATATTGCAGTATATATATATATCAGCAGTGTGTAGTAAATACATGAGGGGACTCTGTGGCTGTATATATCCTGAGGTAATATTGCAGTATATATATATCAGCAGTGTGTAGTAAATACATGAGGGGACTCTGTGGCTGTATATATCCTGAGGTAATATTGCAGTATATATATATATATATATATATATATCAGCAGTGTGTAGTAAATACATGAGGGGACTCTGTGGCTGTATATATCCTGAGGTAATATTGCAGTATATATATATATCAGCAGTGTGTAGTAAATACATGAGGGGACTCTGTGGCTGTATATATCCTGAGGTAATATTGCAGTATATATATATATATATATATATATATATATATATATATATATATATATATATCAGCAGTGTGTAGTAAATACATGTGGTATATAGAAGTATATTAACTTGAAAATCCACGCTCACGAATACAGTATGTACATTTCAAGTTTACCATCTACCACCTGACCTAAAGAAAAAAAAATATCCAAAAATACAAAGATTTCTATAGCAAGATTTCTCAAATGCTCTGACAGTTTCACACGTCTGTCTCCACCCAATTCTCCAAACAACGCAGACGAAGTCGCGGGTAAAAGCTAGTTAATTAATAAAACATAATTGAAAAAACATGAAGGAGCTGGGACGGTACCCCCGTTGTGCCCCCCTACGTAAAGCTCCTGAGGGCATGTCTTTACATTACAGCGAAATGACCAGCTTTTAAAAAAAACCTGATTTTACAATACTCAGTCAGGAGATGTCTATCTCATACAGGTCCTGTGAGGAAGCACCTAGTGGTTGTGTGGGGTATTGCAGTCTGTCAGGGGATTTACTAGCATATGACAATATTGTATTGATCTCAGGGGTGTATTTATAGCGGGTGAAGACATCGCAGTTGCTAATGGACCCCTGACAGTGAGGGGGCCCCAAAAGGCCCTTGTGCTACATGTAATATCAATGCAGATTTTGCATTGAGGCCCCAGAGCTTCAAGTTACAGCTCTGATTGTTTCATCTGAGCTAAGTCGAGAGCAGACGCCTATTGAGGGATCTAAGAACCTTCCCCACTTTGTATCAGTCTGTTCACACAGCATAAAATATATGCTGTAAAATCTGATGAATATTTTTGCCATGGAGGCCATGCTGAAGCCTGTGGCTAAGCACCAGGTGTCTGTCCCCTCCTCCATCTCTGCCCCCAGTTTCATCTTCCCCCCCTCCATTTCTTCCTCAGTTTCATATCCCCTTTCATCTGCCCCCAGTTTCATGAACCCCTCCATCTCTGCCCCCGGTATAATGACAAACACACAGACAGACACACGCACACACTCTCTCTCCATCCTGCATTTCACATCCCCCTTCCCTCTCCCTTCTCAGTACCTTACATGGATCTCTTCTCTTTTCACTGCACAGAACACTAACACGCCCACCCAGTCACGTGAACGTGTGATGTCTCACAAGGTCCTTGAATCATAGTTGAGCGTTCCTCCAATCACCGCAGCCTCTTATCTGTTATAAGAGCAGGTGGTTATCGGAGGAAGGATTGATCAGTAAATCATTAAAGGGACATAGCGGGACATGTAGGGAGCTGCGTGGACCGTGGGACAGGGGCCGGAAATCAGCAGTGTTTTCGGTGATGAAACCCCTGCAAAAATGATGTAGGCTCAGGCCCCACGTTGCGGAAACGCTGCTTATTATGTTGCAGATTTTGCTGCATTTTTTGGGGGGGCCAAAGCCTAGAATGGCTACAAAGGGAATGGGAAATATCTACACAGTTCTTTACTTCTCCCTGCTAAATCCACTCCTGGCTTTGGCTAAAAAAAATAATAATAAAACACTGCAAAATCTGCAACAAAAACGGCAGAGGTGGGGCCGCAGGCTTAAGGCGTATTCGTTTACATTATTGTTAGGCACTTGGTGTGAACATGCCCCAGGTCTGCCTTGTCATCTGTACGGCAGATTTTTTGCATTTTGCTGTAACACTTTGTCTGTACTATTTCTGTGTTTTCCACTTGCGGTACTTTTGCACATCCGCTCAGTGCACGCTCCAGGAGCGCTCGCTCAGGTTGGCCGCTTCTGCCACTGTCAGTAAACACAGAGCAGTGTGTGGCCGCTCGGTTACTAACACACTGAAGGCAGAGCTGCTGTAGCTGTACAAGCAGTGACGTCTCCCGCCTGGGCCTTATATACAGCTATAAATAGGCACATCCTTCAAGGCTACGTCACATCAGACAAGTGTCACACTCCATCTGATAAGTGGACAGATAGGTGGAGGTTTTTTTTAAGGTGGAATACACTATAGACTCTCCCATACAGAGAAGCAAAAGCTACGCCAACAAACACCGGCCCGGCATATGCCAAAACAAGGAAATCTGTTGCCCATAGCCCCAGCCCAGCTTCCATTTCTTATCTATGGCTCACTGAATAGAACTTCAGTCATGTGACCAATCTCCCATGTCATGTGACCTCTACCATTCAGAACCTAGGATTTGTGCAGCTGGGTCACATGACTCATGCTGGTCAGGTGACCGCCGCCATCTTTACGGCCTGTGCTGAGGCTTCTCCTCCATTCTCCTTTGGGTAAATATGTGGTGTTTTCTTTAAGTAAATTTTATTAACAACATGACAGTGACCTCTATAGACAGGCAGCCATGTACATATACACATGGTAACCATAATAATACTCATCTATATTCCACCATTATTTCTATACAGTTCACTCCATATCTAGTTTAGAGCTTCCAATCATCACATTTTTTATGTGACCCCAGAGGAGGAGGGGTTTATGCAAATATGGCATTTCTGTGGTGTTTTATGGTCAAAATAGGGGCGGGGCCTAAAGGGATTTTCCAGGCATTTGATATGGATATTCTTAGGATAGGTCACCCATAGAAGATCAATGGTGAGCTGACAACCAGGACCCCGCAGATCAGCTTTTTGAAGAGCCCATTTCTTACTAAGCACAGCGCCATTCATTGTATAGTGGCTGCGCTTGGTATTGCAGCTCAGTTTCATTCACTTGAATGGGACTGAGCTGTATGCAGGTCATGTGATGGGTGAATGTGATGTCACTATCCTGTGAAGCCAAAGTGGGGGCGTCCCAGGTATCAGCTCCTGCTGATCTGATACCTATGTCTGTATAGATGGCGGTCTGAGCTCAATACAACTGTGGGAGTCAGGGGACTGTATATATGGGAGGGTCTTGGATCTATATGGATGGAGTTATCTGTATAGATGGGGTCTGGAGTATGTATAGATGAGGGTATGGGGTCTATATGGATGGAGTTGGGGGTCTGGACTATGTATAGATGAGGGTACAGGGTCTATACATATGGACGTGGCTGTATAGATGGAGGTCTGAGCTATATACAGATGTGGGAGTCAGAGGTCTGTATAAATTGGAGGGTCTGGAGTCTATATGGATGGAGTTGTCTGTATAAATGGGGGTCTGGACTATGTATAGATGAGGGTATGGGGTCTATATGGAAGGAGTTGGGGGTCTGGACTATGTATAGTTGAGGGTATGGGGTCTATACATATCGACGTGGCTGTGTAGATGGAGGTCTGAGCTATATACAGATGTGGGAGTCAGGGGTCTGTATAAATTGGAGGGTCTGGAGTCTATATGGATGGAGTTGTCTGTATAAATGGGGGTCTGGACTATGTATAGATGAGGGTATGGGGTCTATATGGAAGGAGTTGGGGGTCTGGACTATGTATAGTTGAGGGTATGGGGTCTATACATATCGACGTGGCTGTGTAGATGGAGGTCTGAGCTATATACAGATGTGGGAGTCAGGGGTCTGTATAAATTGGAGGGTCTGGAGTCTATATGGATGGAGTTGGGGGTCTGGACTATGTATAGATGAGGGTATGGGGTCTATATGGATGGAGTTGGGGGTCTGGACTATGTATTGATGAGGATACGGGGTCTATACATATGGACGTGGCTGTATAGATGGAGGTCTGAGCTATATACAGATGTCGGAGTCAGGGGTCTACATAGATATGGAAGCTTGAGGTCTATATAGATGTAGGTGTGTTTACAGATGAGGGTCTGGGATCTATATAGATGGGGTCTGAGCTCTATACAGATGGAGGAGTCAGGGGTCTGTATAGATCGGGTCTGAAGTCATTCATTAGCATGGTACAGACCCTATGGTGCGGTATGTATAATACAGCCATATACATGAAGCCTTACAACCGCACAGTTACAGCAGATGTAAAAAGAAAACCGCACAAACATATCAGGTGACACAGCACGGAAAGAGGAAAAGCTCAAAGCCTGGCGATAATAGCTGTCATTATAGAGAACATAATGGCGCTCACGCTGAGCATACATTATATAATGGTATGTATTATTACACCGCCATCAATTGGCGCTGGGTAAGTGATGCTGTTAGCGGGCTGGAAGGTTCAAGTAAATGTGTTCTGTACATGGAGGGTAATTTGTTCTGAGGTGAGTCTTCGCTTGAAAGAGATTTTACAGGAATATGCAAAGTTAACTCCAGCGAGGGAGAAAATCACAAGCTTTTCAGTCCATTTACCCCATGGATTCTTCTCTGTCCCAGCATTGCATCCTATTGAGTGTTTACTCCTGTATGGGATGGCGTGCCGGCCATAATCACGTCATGGCACCTAACCTGTGGTGACACTGCCCACACTGGTGATATCACTATAGGTGACAAGGTGGTGGAATCACCGGTGGTCGCTGCCACTTCCAGTGTGGGGGATGGGATTTCAATAAGTCTTATCAACACATTGCAGATAAACCCGCAGAGCGCCAGACATCCCATACCCACCACCCACCCACCCGAACCCAACTACCCCCACCGCCCACTTTACTAGCTTTGGCAATGCCAAATACCTATTCGGACGTGCCAATAAAGCATTTTTGATTTGATTTGATTTGACATCCCACTGCGGACTTGCAGCATGTGTCCTTAGACTCGAGGGATTTTCAGAGATTTTAATAGTGATGGCCTAAAATAGATGGGTGGAGGTCTGATACCTGGCAGCCGATCAGCTGTGATCAGACGATCGTTGCTTACTTTTCAGAGGCCTGCAACGTCCTGACTACAGATCTGCCGTAATGAAAACCTACCTCCCACCCATCCCGGATTCAGTGGGACAGTCCCGGATTCCAGGTCCTGTCTCGGTTGGTGGGAGGTTCTGGATTCAACTCTTCTGTATCCGACTGCAATGGGGAAGCAGGGAGGCACCGGTCTCCCCCTTCTGCCTCTGTCTCTGCTCCGGGAGCTGTAGGCGCTGTGTGATGATGTCACTGACATCGCTCCTGCAACTCCCTGAAGACTCCAGACTGAGAGACAGCAGACAGCACAGCAGGGGCAAGGTGAATATTGGTATTCTTATGTTTGGTACAAGGAGCAGGACATATGTAACGGCTTATTATATGCCATGTACGACAGTGTGTAGTAAGAGCGAGGGTCCAGATAAGACAGCCCCGACCTCATTACATCTGCACTATGACCTCTAGTATTAGAAATCTGGCTCAGTAACCTCCTTAAGATTCCTTCACATACACACTGCACATATCAGACTCGGCACAGGATTGCCTAATTCTGGGTAGGGCTGCCTAGGGGCGCTGTGCAATACACCCAAGATGAGCGCTGTAAAATATTAATAGTAAGACGTTTAGAGAGGGAAATTATATACTTAGTGGGATAATGAGATGTTATGAAGAGTCTGGAGACCGTCTAGTGAAATGTACAAGAAATACATAAAGTGAAGCTCCGCATGTAGCGGCCTCCATAGACCGTGGGCAGCTCTGACCAGCCATGTGCATGTCATCTATCACTGGTACAACAGATGGTCGCAAAACACATAATTCATTGGTGAAGAATATTGAATTCCTCACAGTATATTATTGTGTAGATATAAATGATAGATAATTTACTTTATAAGACTTCACCTTCTATGGGGATTTTATCTATAGGCCGTGAATATTCTCCAATGGATCTCCTGCCAACCGTGCCGAACGTTATCATTTCTGATTCTGAGGAAGACAAGGAGCCACCTACAGAGGTTCATCTATCTATCTATCTATCTATCTATCTATCTATCTATCTATCTATCTATCTATCTATCTCTCTATCTATCTCCTATCTATCTATCATCTATCATCTATCATCTATCTATCTATCTATCTATCTATCTATCTATCTATCTATCTCTCTATCTATCTATCTCCTATCTATCTATCTATCTATCTATCTATCTATCTATCTATCTATCTATCTCCTATCTATCTATCTATCTCCTATCTATCTATCTCCTATCTATCTATCTATCTATCTATCTATCTATCTATCTATCTATCTATCTATCTATCTCTCTATCTATCTCCTATCTATCTATCTATCTATCTATCTATCTATCTCTCTATCTATCTCCTATCTATCTATCTATCTATCTATCTATCTATCTATCTATCTATCATCTATCTATCTATCTATCTATCTATCTATCTATCTATCTATCTATCTCTCTATCTATCTCCTATCTATCTATCTATCTATCTATCTATCTATCTATCTATCTATCTAGCTAGCTAGCTAGCTAGCTAGCTATCCATCCTGAGTTTCATCATTTCTAGTTAGAGAACTAAAGCCTGAGGCTGCACTACTGTAATTTTCTCTAAATACAAGTCCAAGCCATAGAGTCAGGATAGTTGTGGCCTCCTTGGATCAACTTGTTTTTCCAGCACATCCCACTAGGGGTGCTCTTATAGCTGAGGGCCCCGTGCAAGAACATTTATTCATGTATGTAACATGTATTCTAATATTTCAGCATAGAGCGCCCCCTAATGTCCCTCTGACAATCCATCAGTAATTGTAAGTTATGAGATTCATTGCAAGCTCATAGACTGTAGAAAGCTGCGCTAAGCTGATAGGGCCCCCTAGTATTTGCTACCCCTATTGCTACACCCCTGGTCACCAGTTAGTCAGAGTTAGTCACTTCTCCTGTGGTGGTGATGGCTGTAGACATCGTTGTTTCGATGTGACCCTGTATGTCAACTTCATATAGTGATTTTTTTTTCCCTCTAGATATACCTGAGTATATTATGGCAGTCAGGTCAGCTCGCCGCCACCTTCTATAACTCCGGTGACTGCTCCGTTCACTTCATGCCGGATACCCCAGAGACAGAACAGCTCCGTCTGCTTAATAGAGGTCGGTCTTATTATTTCCTCCAGAATTTTTTGCGCTTTTTTCTTTTATTCATACATACATATATGTAATTTATTTTCTTTTCTGCTTTTCAGGCTGAGTTATTTTTTTACATAGAAGTCTATGGAGGGAGGATGAGGCAGCTGCTGGAAAAGACCCCAAAATAACTAAACTCCTGCTACTCTGAGTCAGGGAGCTCTTCTAACACTGCTATATCAAGATTAAGCTCTACAACTAAGCAGAATGAGGCAATTAATCTATTAACATCCTCCTCTTCCTACCCCTCTCCATAGACTTCTGTATGAGGCTACAGTGAGAAGGAAACATATTTCGTGAATAAGATACATTAGAAAGTTCCTTATATTCCCCTGTACTATTAATTTATATCAAGCTGGTTTATAATCGGCGGTACACTTTAACTTTGTCTATGCAGGGGCATCAATTGGCATTAAACTTGGCATCAATTGCAGCACTTTCTATGAGTTACCTACAGAATTTATTGCACAAAGGAAAGTATCTCAGAGACTGTTCACATGACAGCCATTGTGCCCAAGAACACGTAAGAGCATGTAAAGAAGAGACACTTGAATTTATTCCATTAAAAATGGACGGAGGCCTCATCCTGCGGTTACTCGAGGGCTCAGTCACATCACAGGAGGACTATAGGACTGGGGAGGAGGAGAGGTGTAATGTGAGTAGACCGGGCGCTGCGCAGGGACATGAATCGCCTCATTGTCAGATGAAGCCATTACCTGATTGGGAGGCTTTCATCATGGCTGCCGGGTGCTGTGTATCTGCAGCGCTGGATTATACATACACATACTCCATACACATCACATGTACACATGGCGGACAGCTGCGGTCATACACAATAACTTGGGAAAACAATAAGGATTTTATTGCAGTCTAAATGCAACCATATGCAAACGAGGACTACAGCTCCCATCGTCATCGTGTGGGGGAAGGGAAGTGACAACCTCCACTCTGGACACATTGCAGCTCATCGTGTACTGTACTTTCCTATCTGGTTGAAATATGTTATATATTCTGTATACTTTCTGTATACTTCATTGGATTTTTCTAGAGTATTGCACAACTATGATACCGATTGCTGCGGCCTCTTCACTACTTACCAAGCACAGCGCCATGCATTGCATAGTGGCTGTGTTTGGTATTGCAGCTCAGCTCCATTGATTTGAATGGGACTGAGCTGCTGCATGGCCATCTAACCAATGAATGTGAGTAGTATTATGTTTGCCTGTAGTTATGACCTGCATTATTAGGGGTATCAGACCAATTGCAACCAGCGGATCGGCAATGGGTCTGACGCCATCTTCAGTATCGCGGTCTGATATCTCTCCTTTCCTTCCCCAGTGATTGCTGAACTGCAGCCAAGATGTATCGTGACCAGTGCAAAGCAAGACCAGAAGCTTACTGACTTCCTCCAGACATTGAGTAATATCAAATCTTTACCCAGATTATGTCAAATCTTTTGTCATTTTTTCTTAAAGTGGCTTTTTAGGGCCTTTTTTAATGACCGTGGTCGATCCTGGGGACAGTCCATCAGTATCTGATGTATAGGGGGCCCCTACACTGATCAGCTATTGGGGACCGCTCCCAGACCCAGTATTATACAGTGTACAGAGCTGGAAACAGGGCTATTGTATTGTGGTCATACGAAATTACTGCGGCATTGAAGTGAATGGAAGATGAGTCAGATATAGTTTGACGTGACCATTATACAGTGTACAGAGCAATCGGCTGATCAGTGCCAGCGCCGCATGTCAGACTCTCCCCAATAAGAAACAGATGGCCTATCTTAATGACAACTATTCATCCTGACTCCCCCATACACATGCACACGTATGGCCGAGTATGCATGTGTTTTCACTGGGAAAAGGGGACTAAATTGCTGCACGATAACTCTGTACGTCACTTGTCTCCTGTAGGAATAAGGCCATATTCACACCGTCACACAGATAACGCTTATCTATTCCAGTTAGGAGCTCCTGTAGATGTCACGTCCGCTTTCTGGCATGTGGTAAATTTGTGGGGCTGAGACCCCTCGCCTGACCTGCTTTGGACAGAAGGAATAATGCCGCTCATCTTTGGTGCAACGAAGGGCCGTGCCACATTTATGCCCATCAGCACCAGAAAACTGGCACAGATGGGGTGAAACGCTTTCCATTAATATTCCCCATTTTTTAGGGTCCCGTCCTGGTTTGGACTTACAAACACTGATGATAAAATACTGACCAAATCTGCAGTGTCTGAATAGTCCTAATGTCTGCAGTGGGGGGACAGTCGGGCCCTCCCATAGATATTAGTTAGGCGCTGGCTGGTCCTGACAGGTTTGGTGGACATTCACCTAATGTGTTTGGTCCGCTTCCGGCTGAGCGACCATAGGTCACCCTGTGGCCCTGCGACTCCTTCACTAATGGAAGTGACCCCAAGGGTGCAACTTCTAGGCACAAAAACATTGAGCACTGCTGGATTTTTGTGACTAGTTGTCCCAGTCGTGGCACCCTTGGGCTAGCAATGTGACACTGGTGAAGGGTGACAGAGGTCTTTGGTTCTGCGACAGGAGTGACGGCCAAAAATGCCTCAGGAGTTTCCTTATTGAACCAGCCACCAGTTTCCCTTCGTCTTATCCCTCGTGCAGACTCTACCACCTTCTTATCTTCTAGAGCCGGCTCCAGATGGTGCAGCTGATGGACGATTCACCGCTGAGATCTGTCTATTTTCACGGGTGGACTTTGGTAATCAGTTTCGGCTTTCTGTCTTTGTCCCCCCCTGTCCGGAAACAAGAGTCCTTGTGTTATCTTCATAGGACCTAGTCAATTTTACTGACGCAGCAAGAAGTCCAGGAGAAGAGAAGGGGCCGTCAGCTACATCCCAGGATTGCAAGGCCATCTTCAAATAAATATATATATATATATATATATATATATAGGGTTCTTTGGAACCGTAATATTGATGACTTATACGATAGATCATCAATATCAGATCATTGGGACTGACCCAGCACCCAGGCGGTTATGTTCTGGTGAGCGCTGCGGCCTCTTCAATGTATACCAAGCACAGTGCCATATATTGTTTAGTGGTTATGTTTGGTATTGCAGCTCAGTCCCATTTATTTGAATGGGGCTGAACTGCAAACGGGTCCCTTGACATGTGGATGTGATATAACTGGCTTGTGAAGTCCAAGTGCCACTGATGATTTGAGGAGCTGATCTGTGGGGGTCCTAAGTATTCTATCCCCATTAATCAGAGTCAGGTATTATGCCCCATGGTCTTATGCCCCCAGCCCTAACTTGCATCCTTATCTCCGTCAATATATTACAGACGTTCTGATCAATATGGAGAGATAAAAGCTGTACCTCTTCTTCCTGACATAATGTCTTTATCCCCCCCAGCGCTCCCCATCTGTAAGCAGAGGGTCCTATCTGCAAACTTCTCATCGCTGCCATCTAACCTTACAGAGTCCGAAAAGATCCTGCGCCTCTCCTCCATCATACCCTTTGACTGCCCTCTAATGGTGAGAGATGGCATCGCAGTTTGTGTGTCTATTTGTGATTAACCCCTTGTTTGTAGAGGTCGTTCATCTATTAGAGAATCCGACCCGATCCAGACGGCTCAGCATACGGAATCTATTACTAGGCCAGGATTATACATGAAATCAATGGCAGGGACTGCTGGATGACCTACTTAGCTATTAATGTCGCCGGCGTGGTACGTGCCAGGCATCGGGCAGACATACAAGTGGATTTGGAAAAGCCAGGGAAGGTTGTAGATCATGAACTATGTCAAAGGCACAGGGCAACGATAAGCTGAGGCGGCATTAGGACTGGTCATTCTATTAACCTTGGCAATCGCGTCCCATCACAAGTGTAAAGTCTGCTGCAAATGGATTTTCCATAGCATTTGTCCGGTGACTGTGCTTGGTATCGCAGCTCTGCCCCATCCACTTGAATGGGACTGAGCTGCAAACAGACCATGTAGCCCGTGACCTTGACATAAGCATCACTGCTGCTTTAAATACATGATCTGCGGGGGTGCCTGGTGTCAGACCCTTGCTGATCTTCAATTGATGACCTGTCCTATGGATAAACCTGTGCTATGGATAGTTCATCTGTAATAAAAAAAAAATGATACAACTTTGCAAAACGTTTGATGACAAATGTCCTGCCATGTTGTTAGTACAAACCCTATGTAGTCTGATCCCGTAGACTTGGGTTACTCCCGTCTATCTGTCCTCTTCTTTTTGCTAAGAAACCAAATGGAAGCGTTTAGCTCCTACGTCCCGGGTATGGCGCTCCTCTTTAAGACCTTAATGTGACGCGCCTTGAAGTTAATTCAACAGGCTTTTATTCATAAACGGATAACGTGTTTCGAGGTATGACTGCAAACATGCAACACGCACCCCTTCATCAGATCTTTGGTGGTAGCCTATTGCCAGCCAGTCAGGGGACCAGAGGGGGCCGGGCTGTGTTGCTTTTTGGAGCCCAGCACATTTCCCTCTAGTTATCCCACCCAGTCTAGATAGTTTGGAGGCCTTTGGTCGGGGTTATGATGCTAATTTAGGATGTAGACCAAGAACAGCCAGCAGGTGGCAGTATTATCATCAGAGAGTCCCCGACCTCTTGTTTAGATCAGGCTTCATCCATAGGACAAGGAGGGGAATGCTGCTCGGGTGGCGGCTGTCACTGTATTTGACTCTCCAGCTCCTCCAGCTCAGTCAGATTGACAGTTCTCTCCCTATCTGGATATAGCGAGAAACCTGTCAATCAAGCCAAGGTGGGCAGTCAAGGTGGGAGGAGCTTAAATCTGTATGTGGGCCCGTCTGTGATACATGTAGTGCAGCTGCAGCTCCCTATGTGATGTCCATGCAAAGCATCGTATTGAACTAGTGGCTGCGGTCAGTGATATCTAGAGAAGCAGTATACGGCTATAATATGGGCTGGATATGGCAGGAAATATTTCATATGTCTGCCGTAGAGTCGATTTTATTAAATTACCCATTTTGTGCGCTTGTAATAAGATCAGTGCATGAAGAGTATTTGTAGATCAGTATTGTGCAGGCCGGAACGGGGGACAGACCATGTGTGCGCTTATGAACAGATGGATCACAGCAATTGTAACAAAGAGGATTACCCGCCAGACCGTGACCCAAAGTATTTACAGCAATTTTTTTTTTTTTTTTTGAAAGCCGAAGATCGTGCGTTCTCTTACCCAAGTGCAAAAAAGTGTATAGGGATATTGTAAGCCCTCTAGGAGATGTGAGATAACCCCAACCCTCTGAGTTAGAAGGCCTCAAGATGGTCAAACATCAATGGCTGCCCCCTGGCTGAGGCTTAAGGACCCCAGTTTCCGGGTTCTGGAAAAAATGGATTATCTTGGACAACCCCTTTAAGTCCAAGGTGCTGGTTCTACTTGTGGAAATCCATCTTGTAAGGAGTAGCTCGCTTCCAGAAGGAGGTAAAGTCTCTCTAGTGCCACCTGTAGGTCACTACACTGTAAGGCAATGTCCGACCCAACCTCAAAATGCGACTAGAGACATCCGCCAAACCAGATACCACCCTTTGCTGTAGATGATGTTTGCGCACATCACTACAGGGTAAGAAAAACCCGGTAATGTCCAGACCAAACCTATCCGGCAAGTCTCATGCTCTATGTATGTTAGAAATTCTTTATATTTTTTTGTACTTTTTCAGGTCTGTGCATTAGGCGGACTCCTAAAATTTCTTGAGCGGAGGCGGATTGGGGTTGAGTTGGAGGACAGCGGCGTGAGCGTCCCGATCCTAAGCATCAAGAAATATGTCATGTACGTACATATGTCCCTGGCGATAAAAAAGCCAATCCTTACTCTATACCTACTATATACATTGTATACACATCCTTTATAGAAAGCGTATAGCTGTAGCCAGCTAGTAGTGTACCATTAAATATAGCAGTCGGCGCTCCATTATTCTTATACACAGCTCTCAATACTTAATGATAAAATTCTAGTTGACTGAAGTCACCACTAGGGGGAGCTACTGTATATTGCATCATTATAGAGCTGATTGTATAGCTACATGCAGGAAGCTCCAGGCTCGGACCAGGGGCCCAGAGTACGTTTCTTGGTGAGAAGGATGTAATGTTCCTCTGTCTGTTTTGTCTGCTAGGACCGACATTGTGGACATGGACCAGGATACATTCAGGTAATTAATATCCAAAGTCTTCTCCCACATTACTGTGCGTTGCACGCTAAGTCATAGAGAACGTGAGTGTAATGTTTGTACACCTCAAATATACAGTATAAAGGAACTTAAAGGGTTATTTCCATCTCAGCAAAGCCGCTGTTGAAATGGGAATCACTTCTCCATATCTCGATCCCTAGGGAGTCACTCAGAAGAACATGCTGGGCTCTGGTGACCGACTCCCCATGGCACGGGGCCTTGTCATGGATCTGGTGAATCCTCCACTGCAGGCATCACATAACCGGCATATATTACACTGATCCTGATGAATCGGCCCCTGTGTCCCTGCAGGGGGTTTGTAGCTCTGTATTGGTGATAATGGATGTATTATATATGTGTGATATGACGTGATACTATAGGATACTATATAACACTGCCAGAATTCTCAGCCTTTCCTTATCTCTCTGTTATAGTGTTCTGCAAATATTCAAAAGTGAAGCCCATCCGTCCGCTTACAAGATGTGTTCTGGAGGAAAGGAAGGACTCAGTCTTTTTGGTAACACTGACATATTACATAGGTGCACCTTGTCTGATGTCTTACACAGTATCGCCCATATACACAGGTCCTGCCCTTCCATATGTGCTGTACAGTACATCATACATACAGTGACTGGGCTGGTATACCGTCATATATCTTACTTTTTTGTTACATGGATTTGGAGACTTACGACATACACTATGTGATCAAAAGTATCCGGACACCGGGCTGAAAATGACTTACAAGTTGGTGGCGCCCTCCATGGGTAATGCTGCATACAATATGGTGTTGGCCCACCCTTAGCCTTGATGACGGCTTCCACTCTCGCAGGCAGACGTTCAATCGGGTGCTGGAAGGTTTCTTGGGGAATGGCCGCCCATTCTTCACGGAGTGCTGCACTGAGGAGAGGTATGGATGTAGGTCAGGGAGGCCTGGCACCAAGTCGGCGTTCCAAAACCTCCCAAAGGTGTTCTATAGGATACAAGTCAGGACTGTGTGCAGGCCAGTCCATTACAGAGATGTTATTGTGGTGTAACCACTCCGCCACAGGCCGCGCAGTATGAACAGGTGCTCCATCGTGTTGTAAGATGCAATCGCCATCCCCAAATTGCTCTTCAACAGTGGGAAGCAAGAAGGTGTTTAATACATCAATGTAGGCCTGTGCTGTGATAGTGCCACGCAAAACAACAAGGGGTGCAAGCCCCCTCCATGAAAAACACCACCACACCATAACACCACCGCCTCCGAATTTTACTGTTGGCAGACGACGTTCACCAGGCATTCGCCATACCCACACCCTGCCATCGGATCGCCACATTGTGTACCGTGATTTGTCACTCCACACAACGTTTTTCCACTGTTCAATCGTCCAATGTTTACGCTCCTTACACCAAGCGAGGCGTCGCTTGGCATTGACCTGCGTGATGTGTGGCGCCCAATCACCTGACCACGTACGAAGTCCGTGAGTTCCACGGAGCGCCCCATTCTGCTCGCTCACGATGTCTAATGTCTACTGAGGTCGCTGATATGGAGGACCTGGCAGTAGGGGGCAGCACAATGCATCTAATATGAAAACCGTATGTTATTGGGGGTGTCTGGATGATCACATAGTGTATATTGGGAAATCTTCCTGATGTATAACCTCTGATGGAAGGATTCAACACAGTCTGCACAGAGCCTTAAAGGGGAATCCTACACCTAAATTGAGTTTTCATACTCCACAGGAGAGGTCCCAGTATGTGATCTGTGGGGTCTGACATCCGGACCTTGCATAGATAAGCAACCTGATAAGTGGAGAAAGGAGCATTTTTCTTGGATAAATTATATCACACTGTTTCTTATGGTCACTCACACAAGTCATTTCTGAGAAGTTGTTTTACACTTGGAAATGCACTTGAAACATTGATCTGTTGTCTGCAAAAAGTTTCCTTGTAGCCGTGGTCATACGGCACCTTCACTACCAAATTCCCAGAGCGTGAAAAGATCAGACTACACAGAGTGTTTGTTGTCTGTTACCATCGAGATGCATAAGTCTGTCTAGGAGCTGAAGACTCCAAATGGTAGGAACTTTTTGACCAAGATCTGCTGCAAAGATGCCAATTTTTTTACGGGTTTTCTGATGTTCCGGTTATTTTCATCCTTCAGGTCTCCTTAACCGGTGTCAGTGTAAGTGGGGAGAAAACCAGATGAGGTGAGCTGCCACGATTCTGCCTTCTTTGAAGACTTGCTCCATTTTGTAGTAATTTTCCACATCCACATATCCTATACATTGTATTGAAAGGATGTGTAAGCTATGTGCATGTATAGAGTTGTGTTTGCATTCCTTCTAAAACAGCGCCACACCTCTCCACAGGTTGTGAATGGTATTGCAGCTCAGTTCCATTCACTTTAATTGAGCAGAATTGTAATCCTCGTCACCGCCCATGAAAGGTGTGGCGCTGTTTGTAGAAGAAAGCCATTGTATAGTTCTCTTTATTGCTCTCTATGCTCTTCCCTCATTAGATTGTGGTTTATGAGGCCCACACGGAACCAGACGGAGCTGACCTCTCGACTCGATGTCATTGAGTTTTTCATGGCACCGCGTAACCAGGAAACTACCGGAAACATTCAGAGCTGCCTTAGGAACATCAGAAACATCCCTGTGAGTATAGACTTCACTATTCCCTCACCGCAGGAGTCTGGGGCTGTATTAGGCCCTACTTCGCTATAAATAGAGTATAAATGTTTACTTAAAGGGGTTGTCCGGGACTTTAATAACTATCACTGTGGCCTCTCCACTGCTTAACAAACACAGCGCCATCCATTGTGTAGTGGCTGTGCTTGGTATGGCAGCTCTGTCTCATTCACTTGGATAGGACTGAGCTGCAAACAAGCCATGTGACTGATGAATGTGATGTCACTGGTCATGTGGCCAATCGGTGTGATGTCACTGGCCATGAGATCAATGGATGTGATGTCACTGGCCATGTGACTGATGGATGTGATGTCACTGGCCATGTGACTGATGAATGTGATTTCACTGGCCATGTCATCAATGGATGTGCTGTCACTGGCCATGTGACCAATGGATGTGATTTCACTGGCCATGTGACCGATGGATGTGATGTCACTGGCCATGTGACCAATGGATGTGATGTCACTGGCCATGTGACCAATGGATGTGATGTCACTGGCCATGTCATCAATGGATGTGATGTCACTGGCCATGTGACCGATGGATGTGATGTCACTGGCCATGTGACCGATGGATGTGATGTCACTGGCCATGTGACCAATGGATGTGATGTCACTGGCCATGTGACCGATGGATGTGATGTCACTGGCCATGTGACCGAGGGATGTGATGTCACTGGCCATGTGACCGAGGGATGTGATGTCACTGGCCATGTGACCGATGGATGTGATTTCACTGACCAAGTGACCGATGGATGTGATTTCACTGGCCATGTCATCAATGGATGTGATTTCACTGGCCATGTGACCGATGGATGTGATGTCACTGGCCATATGACCGATGGATGTGATGTCACTGGTCATGTGACTGATGGATGTGATGTCACTGGCCATGAGATCAATGGATGTGATGTCACTGGCCAAGTGACCAATGGGTGTGATGTCACTGGCCATGTCATCAATGGATGTGATTTCACTGGCCATGTGACCGATGGATGTGATGTCACTGGCCATGTGACCGATGGATGTGATGTCACTGGCCATGTGACTGATGGATGTGATGTCACTGGCCATGAGATCAATGGATGTGATGTCACTGGCCAAGTGACCAATGGGTGTGATGTCACTGGCCATGTCATCAATGGATGTGATTTCACTGGCCATGTGACCGATGGATGTGATGTCACTGGCCAAATGACCAATGGGTGTGATGTCACTGGCCATGTCATCAATGGATGTGATGTCACTGGCCATGTGACCGATGGATGTGATGTCACTGGCCATGTGACCGATGGATGTGATGTCACTGGCCATGAGATCAATGGATGTGATGTCACTGGCCAAGTGACCAATGGGTGTGATGTCACTGGCCATGTCATCAATGGATGTGATGTCACTGGCCATTTGACCGAGGGATGTGATGTCACTGACCAAGTGACCGATGGATGTGATTTCACTGACCAAGTGACCGATGGATGTGATGTCACTGGCCAAGTGACCGATGGATGTGATGTTACTGGCCATGTGACTGATGGATGTGATGTCACTGGCCATGAGATCGATGGATGTGATGTCACTGGCCAAGTGACCAATGGGTGTGATGTCACTGGCCATGTCATCAATGGATGTGATTTCACTGGCCATGTGACCGATGGATGTGATGTCACTGGCCATGTGACCAATGGATGTGATGTCACTGGCCATGTCATCAATGGATGTGATTTCACTGGCCATGTGACTGATTGGTGTGATGTCACTGGCCATGTGACCAATGGGTATGATGTCACTGGCCATGTGACCAATGGATGTGATGTCACTGGCCATGTGACCAATGGATGTGATGTCACTGGCGATGTCTCTGGACAACCCCTTTAACTAGGGAGATAACTATTGCCGGAAACGCCTCTTTTAATGCAAAATTTGTTTGTTTTTTCTTATTTTTCTCAGCTGATACTAAAACGCATGACCCTCTCTAACACCAACGCGTCCGACTGGCAGTCCCTGTACAAGGTGCGCACATTTCTATTGTAGTTATCCCTCTCCATCCGTTCACCTCTCACCATCCGCCATCTTGTCTCCACAGGCCGTGTACAACGCTATCTGCATCGGAGAAATGTGCCGCTCATTGCCTCAGACCGTGACTCTCTTCAGTCGCATCGCTGCTGCCTTTAACAGCGACCTGCACTACATCGCCACCATCATCAGTAAAGTGGTCCGTATCCCCAGACTTTCTCAACGTCTTATATCGACTGCCCTCCTTTTATCCTCAGACATCTTTCCCATCTCCTTGAGACTCTTTTTCTTCACCTTCATTTGCTCAGGTGGATTTTGAGGAAAGTGCAAGGGAGAAGCGATTCTGTGTAAAGGCGCAGATAGATCCAGTCATCGATGACAGTAAGTGACCTGTAGCTTAAATAGGACAACACAGCACCATGACAAAGCCACTTTAAAAAGCAGTGAAGAGTTCTGACATTGACCTTGATAATATGGCGCCACCTGCTGTTCAAAGTGTATAGCAGGGCACATGACCATGTAATCCACTGAGAGCTGGTGGACGCACATGCTCAGTCGCTCACCCCATAGTCTGCTCTCTGCATAGTCATCCTCTATACAGCACGAGATGTACTTGGCTTTATAGGGGAGAATGATCCTTTTGCAGGAGAAGTAAGTAAGGACTAAATTTTCAGCTGCCAGAGGAGGAAGGAGGCTGATTTGGCAATTGAAGAAATTCTGAATTACTGGGATTTCGCATATAAGCAAGTTCTCCCCTATACCTCAGACCCCCCACTCTCTTTTCCCATTGGGAACCTCTCCATTCATTTCAGTGGGAGGCTGGAGATGGTTGTGCTTCGGCTATCTCCGACTCTCCCATGGAGTGGTGCCCGACCACCGCCCCATTTAGAACAGGGGACACCACAACTCCATTGATCTCCTGATACTGAACAGAGCAGTCAGACCACTTCCCCCCCCCCCCCCCTCCATATGCAATGTTACAGCTTTGTGTCCACTTGTGACAGAGAAACGTCGGCTGCAAGGACTGCCAGACTTCCTAACAGAGGTCGCCCGGAAGGAATTGCAAACCTTGGACACTCAGATACCGTCCTGCAATGTGGTCTACATCCCACTGGTGAGCAGAACCCTATGGAATAAGACAGACCACACTTGGCGTCCATGATTTATGTGCCAGGCCTTATGGACATGACAGATCTATCATTGGTGAACCTCTGTTTTTGATGGCCGCTGTGTATCCGTTCTGTTTTTGATCACATGATTATACAGACATAACGGATGTATTACTGTTGGCCACTGCGTGTGGGTGGGGGGATGTCCCCTAACAAAACACATCCTAAATACGTCCCCCTATAATGCACTTTGTATACATCTGATATCTGCACTATATACCATACTGTCACCTCTAGATAGGATTCCTGCTCTCCATTAAGCGTCTGCCGTTCATGAAAGAGAAGAGCGACTTCGCTATTGAAGGTCTGGATTTCATGGTGAGAAGTTTTTTTCTTGTTTTATCGCTGAATTTCTGCTATTTTCTATGTATTGTTCAGTAGATTGTGAGCTCTGTTGTCTAAAGGGATGATGGGCCAAGCGATCCTTCGCATATACCTTCATTCCCATTCATTCAATACTGCGCTCTCCCCCTTGTCAGACTGAGACATGTCTAATAAATGAGGGGCTCAGCTAATATTTGGTGCAAACTAAACTGGAAATTCTGTTTCTTGGTGTCTTGTGTAACTTGTTTTTGTTTTGAGCAGTTTGTGTCAGATGACCAACTCCATTACAAGAGTGAACGGACCAGAGAGCTGGATAACGTTTTGGGGGATCTCATCTGTGAGAAAAGAGGTGAGATATCCGCATTGACAGGGGTGTCAGTTGTCACAACATAATTGGGAGCTTTTGGAATTATTTGGCCTTCTATGATAAAAGTTTCACATTTAGCGAATACCAAATGCCAATCCGCTGTTTACAGGACCGGCATTGTATTGTAAGTGTACAGCTCTGTGTACTGTCTAGTGACTGGCGAAGGAAGCTTTCACTTGAATAGTACTGAGCTTGTAGTACTGACCCTGGCCACTACATAATGTATGGCGCTTTATAATTCCAGTACAATACAGCTCAAACAAACAGCTGATCAAGGGGATGTTAAATGACGGACTCCCACCAAACTACCTTTGGGGACATATCCACCCCTCAACACTATTTTACAATTCTCATATACTTTGCAATTACATTACATTACTGATCCTGAGTTCCATCTTGTATTATACTCCAGAGCTGTGTTGGTATAGTCACTGTGTACATACATTAAATTACTTATCCTGTATTATACTCCGGAGCTGCGCTCACTATTCTGCTGGTACAGTCACTGTGTACATACATTACATTACTTATCCTGTATAATACTCCAGAGCTGTGCTCACTATTCTGCTGGTACAGTCACTGTGTACATACATTACATTACTTATCCTGTATTATACTCCAGAGCTGCGCTCACTATTCTGCTGGTGCAGTCACTGTGTACATACATTACATTACTTATCCTGTATTATACTCCACAGCTGCACTCGCTATTCTGCTGGTGCAGTCACTGTATATACATTACATTACTTATCCTGTATTATACTCCAGAGCTGCGCTCACTATTCTGCTGGTGCAGTCACTGTGTACATACATTACATTACTTATCCTGTATTATACCCCAGAGCTGCGCTCACTATTCTGCTGGTGCAGTCACTGTGTACATACATTACTTATCCTGTATTATACTCCAGAGCTGCGCTCACTATTCTGCTGGTGCAGTCACTGTGTACATACATTACTTATCCTGTATTATACTCCAGAGCTGCACTAACTATTCTGCTGGTACAGTCACTGTGTACATACATTACATTACTTATCCTGTATTATACTCCAGAGCTGCGCTCACTATTCTGCTGGTGCAGTCACTGTGTACATACAATACATTACTTATCCTGTATTATACTCCAGAGCTGCGCTCACTATTCTGCTGGTACAGTCACTGTGTACATACATTACATTACTTATCCTGTATTATACTCCAGAGCTGCGCTCACTATTCTGCTGGTACAGTCACTGTGTACATACATTACATTACTTATCCTGTATTATACTCCAGAGCTGCGCTCACTATTCTGCTGGTGCAGTCACTGTGTACATACATTACATTACTTATCCTGTATTATACTCCAGAGCTGCGCTCACTATTCTGCTGGCTTCATGCTTACAGAGTAATTTACCATGGGTGTACCTGACAACAACCTTGTTGACTGTTTCCCATGGTGAGCGGTAGCTTTCATGCTGCACCTTCCATGTATATATGTAGTTACTATATTTGTGTCCTCCTCAGACCATGAGATTGTAATAATGCATCAGCTGCAGACATTGATCCTGGAAAGGTCGTTAGTGTTACATGAGGTCATTGACTACGTCGGGCAGCTGGACGCTCTTCTTGCCTTGGCCATCTCTGCCCGTGAGCATGGATACGTCCGTCCCTGTTACACGTCTAACAGCATCATTAATATAAAGGAGGGCCGGTGAGGAGGGGCCGATCTGTCCGGTCACATGATTTTATGTCCCAGTCTTGGCTTTACACTGCGTCTTCTCTCCCAGACACCCCATTATGGTATTTTGCTGTGGAACATTTGTCCCAAACTCGGCCATGACTGGAGAGGAAGAGAAAAGGATTAAAATTCTGACAGGACCCAACTCCTGCGGGAAGAGCGTGTATCTAAAACAGGTACTGAGAGCAGCGTGGGTGCGCTAACCATTGCAACATGGATCGGAAGGGGTTAAAAACAAAAATAACAAACAGTTCCACCTCCCTTATCCCTCACTCCTCCCATTTTACTAGTGACAGGGCCCCCTGCTGGTCTCCACTTTTTGGGGCCCACTCATCCAGTCAGTGGTCCAGGCAGAGCACCAGTGTGGTCTCATTGTGAAGATCCAGCAGTGACAGAAAAGCTCCCTGACTCCGAGTAGCAGAGTTTAGAAGCTGTATATATTTGTGTGTCTTTTCCAGCAGCCTCCTCCTCCTCCCCCCTCTCCATAGACTTCTGTTTAGATTTCCTTAATAAGATATATTACAAAGTTTCCTGTTCATCTCTTCTACTTCTTTATGTACGTCGGTCTTATAACTGGAGGTTTTATTCTCGTCATTTCAGGTGGGCCTCATTGTCTTCATGGCCTTGATCGGGAGCTACGTCCCGGCCTCCTACGCCGAAATCGGACCCATTGATGGAATCTTTACTCGTCTACAGACACGGGAGTCTGTTTCTCTTGGCTTGTCCACTTTTATGATTGACATAAATCAGGTTAGTGGCTCCAAGATTTCTTTTTTTTCTTTTCAGATAAAGTTTTTAAAGATACCAAAAAAATTTGGAACTAAAGAACGATATATCACAGAGCTCAGCTTCTCTCCTCTATCCTATACCCCTATATATCACACAGCTCAGCTTCTCTCCTCTATCATATAACCCTATATATCACACAGCTCAGCTTCTCTCCTCTATCCTATAACCCTATATATCACACAGCTCAGCTTCTCTCCTCTATCATATAACCCTATATATCACAGAGCTCAGCTTCTCTCCTCTATCCTATACCCCTATATATCACACAGCTCAGCTTCTCTCCTCTATCATATAACCCTATATATCACACAGCTCAGCTTCTCTCCTCTATCCTATAACCCTATATATCACACAGCTCAGCTTCTCTCCTCTATCATATAACCCTATATATCACAGAGCTCAGCTTTTCTCCTCTATCCTATAACCCTATATATCACAGAGCTCAGCTTCTCTCCTCTATCCTATACCCCTATATATCACACAGCTCAGCTTCTCTCCTCTATCATATAACCCTATATATCACACAGCTCAGCTTCTCTCCTCTATCCTATAACCCTATATATCACACAGCTCAGCTTCTCTCCTCTATCATATAACCCTATATATCACAGAGCTCAGCTTTTCTCCTCTATCATATAACCCTATATATCACACAGCTCAGCTTCTCTCCTCTATCCTATAACCCTATATATTACAGAGCTCAGCTTCTCTCCTCTATCCTATAACCCTATATATCACAGAGCTCAGCTTTTCTCCTCTATCCTATAACCCTATATATCACAGAGCTCAGCTTCTCTCCTCTATCCTATACCCCTATATATCACACAGCTCAGCTTCTCTCCTCTATCCTATAACCCTATATATCACACAGCTCAGCTTCTCTCCTCTATCATATACCCCTATATATCACACAGCTCAGCTTCTCTCCTCTATCCTATAACCCTATATATCACACAGCTCAGCTTCTCTCCTCTATCATATAACCCTATATATCACACAGCTCAGCTTCTCTCCTCTATCATATAACCCTATATATCACAGAGCTCAGCTTTTCTCCTCTATCATATAACCCTATATATCACACAGCTCAGCTTCTCTCCTCTATCCTATAACCCTATATATTACAGAGCTCAGCTTCTCTCCTCTATCCTATAACCCTATATATCACACAGCTCAGCTTCTCTCCTCTATCCTATAACCCTATATCACAGAGCTCAGCTTCTCTCCTATATTCTATAACCCTATATATCACACAGCTCAGCTTCTCTCCTCTATCCTATAACCCTATATATCACACAGCTCAGCTTCTCTCCTCTATCCTATAACCCTATATATCACACAGCTCAGCTTCTCTCCTCTATCCTATAACCCTATATATCAGAGCTCAGCTTCTCTCCTCTATCCTATACCCCTATATATCACAGAGCTCAGCTTCTCTCCTCTATCCTATAACCCTATATATCACACAGCTCAGCTTCTCTCCTCTATCCTATAACCCTATATATCACAGAGCTCAGCTTCTCTCCTCTATCCTATAACCCTATATATCACACAGCTCAGCTTCTCTCCTCTATCCTATACCCCTATATATCACACAGCTCAGCTTCTCTCCTCTATCCTATAACCCTATATATCACAGAGCTCAGCTTCTCTCCTCTATCCTATACCCCTATATATCACAGAGCTCAGTAAGTAAGGTAATAAGTCAGACTGCAGAATCCCTGTACTCGGGGCAGTCTGTGAGTCGTTATTTTATGTTTTGCATTCATACAACCATCTGTATCACATTGTAACACTATCATAACAATATTTTATATTCTGATCATTCTCCTTTGTGTAGGTGGCGAGAGCCGTCAATGATGGGACTAGAAATTCACTCATTTTAATAGATGAATTTGGAAAAGGGACCAACACGGTAAGGACTGTCACAGATGCTATAAATCTGCGTAGTGTGGAGTTACACATACAGAACACGTATACATATACATTATAAAATCTGTGTTTTCTGTCCCTTCAGGTGGACGGTCTTGCTCTTTTAGCCGCCATTCTCAGACACTGGATCAAGCAGGGCTCCTCCTGCCCACAGGTTGTACTTTCTACTAATTTTCACAGTCTGATCCAGATGAAAATACTTCCAGAAAGTTCCATTGTGCACTATCAGGTGAGCACGGGGTCATAAATATTCCTAGTCCAGTAGGTTGGTGGGTGCCCCAGTCTCACCTGATTGGCTGCCATGACCGACTCCGACTACTTCATTTATCCTCTGCACTAGTTGTGCTGACTTTCCCTTTATTTTGCACAGACGTTTGAGTGGTGTCTGGATGGGGAGGAGCTCGTATTTTTCTACCAACTTAAAGATGGCATTTCTGAAGTAAGCCAGGCAGCCAGGGTGGCGTCCATGGCCGGTATGTCAGAAGAAATCATCAAGAGAGGCGTCGAGGTAAAACACTAATTCTCCTTAAAGGTGTTGTCTGAGATAAATGTCAAACTTGGGAGTCGGGGTGGTGTGAAATGAAGGGATACTTACCTGCTCAAGGTCCGCTGTTTAGCTGGTGCCCCCACTTTACTCTCCAGTGCCAGGACACTGAAAGGGATTCTACCATTAAAATCAATTTTTTTGTTGATCACACCTAGGAATAGCCTTAAGAAAGGTTATTCTTCTCCTACCTTTAGATGTCTTCTCTGCGCCGCCGTTTGGTAGAAATTCTGTTTTTCGTCTGTATGTAAATGAGTTCTTTCGCAGCACTGGGGGAGGGCCCCAGCGCTCAAACAGCACTGGGGGCGTCCCCAATGCTACGAGAGAACTCTCCAGCGCTGCCTCCATCTTCTTCTGAAACGGCCTCTCTGCACATCTTCTGCCGGAGCTGGGTTCAAATTTCTAGGCCTCGGGCAGAGCAGACTGCGCATGCCTGCCGGCCACAAGAAAACAGCCTCTTACACAGTATTGGAAGTGGCCATTTCCTTGTGGCCGGCAGGCATGCACAGTCGGCTGCCCGAGATGTAGACGTTTGACAGCCTGTGCCGGAAGAAGACGCGTGAAGAGGCCATTCCTGAAGAAGATGGAGGCAGCGCTAGAGGGTTCTCTTGCAGCATTGAGAACGCCCCAGTGCTGTTTGAGCGCTGAGGACCGCCCCCAGTGCTGCGAGATAACTCATTTGCATACCGATGAAAACCGGGATTTCTACAAAACGACGGCATGGAGAAGACATCTAAAGGTAGGAGAAGAAGAGCCTTTCTTAAGGCTATGCCTACGTGTCAACAAGAAAAAAATTGATTTTAATGGTAGAATCCCTTTAAGCGACCACTAAAACCAATCACTGGTCTCTGCGGTCACATCTTTGTCACAGCTTCCATCTGCACAGGAGCCATGATGGAGCAGATGTGATCCATTCAGTAACAAATCCTGACAGATCTCAATGAACCCTCAATATAAATTGTCACAGCAATTTCATCAAATCTCCACTTTTTTTTCCATAGATTTCAGAGCTGTTTCGGAGGGGACACGCCATCCAGTGCCTCGATCAGGCGGCTCAACAAGACAAAATCGACATGTAAGGAAAATGTTAAGGCTTAAAGGAGTTGTACAGTGTAACCATTTAGACTATGTGTATCTCTTTGGTTGTCCGTATACATTATTTGTCGTGTCTTCTCCCTCCTCATAGTCTCAAACCACCTTTGTTTCTTTTATCTCAGGTGTCAGAAAGTGGTCTCCAGCTTTCTTAGTCTAGACCTTGATGATCCTCAGACTGACCTGCAAAAATTCTTGTCTGAAGAAGTGTTACCCTTGTCCTCGATATTCTAAACTATTATGTTCACAGGTTGAAGACTGTTGCCATAGAGGAAGGCGTCCTGTAGTGTAGTGAGCTGTAACCTACTCTATTTTTTTGTCTATTGTGTCGGGGGGTGTTTGGTGAACCCTTTTGTAATAGACTTGATTAACCTATTCTACTTCCCTTTTAATAGAAAACAGGCTGTAAAGTTCTCCATAGCAAAGATCTAACTGAGTCCATCCCGTACGCACTGTTTATAGCCGGTACGTTCAAGTGTTGCAGTTGCTAATGGAAGGGGAGGGGTCACATTAAATAGCTTATACCCGTGCTTCTGGTGTCATAGAAAGGCTGAGAGTCTTAGCTGTCATATGGCACCAAGATTGGAATTCTATCTATAAAAATACAGAGATATCACTAGTTCAAAGGCTTGAAGAGTCTTTACTTTACTTAAAGGAAGGAAATTAGGTTAATAAAGCAGATTAAATTTTTTCCCCTCCCCCTACACAATAGAAAAAAAAATTGAAATTTATAATTTTCTCAGCCTTAGTTGTTAGGCTATGTTCATTCTACTGTTATTAATGTCCGTTGCTGTCATCTGCCTTAGGATGACAGCAAAGGACACTAACTATTGCAAGGTAAGGGACACAGACGGAGCCCCCTCCCTGTCCATCCATTCCCATTGCCTTACTGAGACGGTTACACATAGATATAGGTACAGATGTTGAGCTAGTTCAGTGGTTATTATTGCTCTGAACCCGGAGTTCTTACTTATGTCAGTTTTCAGCATTAAAAATGTTCACAACCAGAGGCAGTGTCATCACTTTTCCATTCCCGATCCCTGCCTTTGTTATACTGTCTTGTGGTGTTGACCTCTCTCCTCTGGGCCAGCCCTTCACTCCTATCCAGATCCAAAATGCAACTCCGCTGGCAAGTGCACTGGGGGCGGAACCTGCTTCGTCCTATTTGCCTGCAGACAGTTGCAAGTGCTCTGACTCTCCTCTGTCTTTCCTTTAGCTGTGATTGACATTTTCAGCTGCTTGTCTGTAAACAAATCCGGTAAATCAGGCTCCGCCCCCAGTGCACTTGCAGGTTGATTTGCATATCCATAAAAAGATGATTATCTCTGCATTGCTTGGTCAGTTTGTGCCCACACAGGTAAGTGTTTGCTCCTATGAAAGGCTCTTACACAGCGTTATTATTGGGTGGGGAGGCATTTGGGACCAGACAGATTCCCTTTAAAGGGTTAATGATACGTTTTTTGCAAAGGCGCTGCAAAAGTGGGGAAGAAAAGGATTCCCTGTGAACCCGGCGCAGCTGTAAAGGATAAGATGATGGAGATAATGGAGTCCCAGATGGTCCTTGTACTTATTGTACAAGATATTAATGTCTTATAATCCCTTTGTGAGTCTCTACTACAGTGTAACAGGCCCAAAGGAGATCGCAACAGACAGAGAGAGTAGATAACCCCGAGGTGGCTGCAGTCAGTGCAAAACTACAAATCCCAGCATGCCATGACAGCGGCAGGTCACCAGGGCATGCTGGGAGTTGTTGTTTTGCCACAGTAGGGACCTTCTCATAGAACCTGTTTATTGTTCAGTATTGTCTTCTCCTCACCCACCCGGTAGGTAAGTGTCTCTAGCTCTGAGGCTTACTTGTTAATTACCACTAATGGATGCCTGGCGTAAGTCACACCACCCACCACACCAGACTGCCGGAGGCCATGTTTCCGCTCCTTTGTCCACAGCAAATCTCTCTGTATACATCAACCACCTGTCAGAAAGATGACTTACTAGTTCTCAATAGCGGTAATATCTGCAAAATGGAATCAGGGACCATCACCAGTGGAATATGAGCTGCGCTCCTGGGCCCCAGCACTAAATCTGTAACCGGGCCCCCACCATGGGGATATACATTTGTCCTTGATGAATCCCATGTATGCCGGATTGGACATGTTGGATATGTCCTATAGTTACTCCCCTGTCCCTAACCTATCCATATTGGGCTCATTTACCTCTGATTCCCTGGCCACAGAATAAGGGGTCAATGTTTGACCCCAGTGGTCATAAAAATAGGAATCCCCGAATGCATAAAGGATAGGGAGCCCCTATAGTCAGTGGTATGGTGCAGTTTATTCCCCCCCCATGTCACTCCTATATTAGGCCGGACCTTTCACCTGTTACTTCGGGCCCCCTGTTTCGTTCTCCTCTGTAGTGACCCTCTCACCCGGCGAGGGCATTGTACGGCGAGTCTCTGATAGCTAATTCCTTCTGTGCTGACGGCGGCACAACCCTGCCATGTCCTGTCACAGATTATCATCGCTGCTAGCAGATGCCACATTCTGGGCACAGTTTATAGTCTGGCGGTATTATAGCATCTCCTTGTAATAGACATTTATAGCATGTTTATCTGCCTTCCCCCGTACGACCACAGTCACACAGGGCAGATTTGGGGCAAGGGTTAAGGTGACTGCTCAGTGTTATGTGGGGGAAGAGAGAAGACTACTACTCTCATCATTCCTTCATGTGCAGACACTGCATCCTAATAATATCCTTATAACATCTGCACTGATAGTACCTGCACAAATGGCGCCTGTCAGAGGTCCCCTGCTAGATCGTACAAGGCGGAGTGCCCACATTGTCAGCCTAATGTGTCCCCACTTCTGTCAGTCGGGGTGCCATGTATTGTGTTTTACAGAGTCCTCCAAGAAAACAATAACCCCTTATAAACTAATAATCTAATATTAACCAAATAGATTGAGGGGCGGACACTACATCCAACCTCTATGGGCACCTCTCCCTGTCCCCCTGTATGGAGCCGCATTGTTCCTCTGCCTCCCGACCATTAATCCTCGCTGTGCTGACATCGCTCGTTCCCTTCCCAAAGTTTTGTTGACCAGACTAAGCCCCCACAATACTGCGCACAGCAGAGCTGACTGTGCTCCAGCGGGGTCACCTTGTAGTAATATGACGATCACTGGTGGAGTTGGGAACATGGCCGCTTCTATTCTTATGTTTTTTAGTATATATTTTATCCATGTCGCCTCACCCAAGTCCAAGGGTGAAGCTATAGGGGGCACAGAGGTAACAATCGCTACCAGGTCCTGGAGCCTCAGGGGGGCCCAAAGGCCTCTCTGCAATATAAGAAGATTCCTAGATAGTACCTGGTAAGTGGGGGCCTTGATTTTACATCCTCTCCCTAAATCTTAAAACCTAATAACCTAGGGGGAGCCATGAGTGTCTAGGCCAGAAGGGGGCAGTCAAGATACAAAGGGATCAGTAACCTAAGTCTTCCATCACCCCTAGCCCCACCATAAGGGCCTCACACCTTCACATCCTGTGATCGTAGCCAAGGTCATAGCCCAAGTGTAATATTCATTGTAATAGAGTGGATACAGATATAATAGCGCATTATAATAAGATAGAAGTAATAATCCGGAGTGATAAACTAGTCAGAGCGGACCCGCAGCTTATCTACGATGTAACATTTCTTTGCCATGGGAAGGACGGACTGTGAGAAGCCAGTGTATACAGTGTGGGAAGGGGAAGCCGCGGGCCGATATCCTCAATCACACCAATACCAGCTCTTCGTAAGAACGTCAAATAAGTCCAGATAACAAGACGGATTGTTTTATAGAATCCTCTGCTTTATCTTGTTTTGATACATTGTTGCACCAATCTATGAGACGGTCCCATAGTGTGCAATGGTTGTGCTTTCGCACAGCAAAGTGGACAGTTGGTGCTTGGTAATAATATGGAATCTGGAATCTTCTTATACATCATTAGAATCCTTATAAAACGGGGGGGAATAAGTCAGTGCACGGGTGTATAAACATGTGGTATGTGCAGGTACCCTATATGGCAGCACACAGCATCACTACCTGTAAGAGCTACATAATATGGGACTATCCCTTTAAATCCCCCGACCCGCTCACTATGGTCTTCTGGCATTGATCCCCTTAGTTCCTGTGTGCACTGGTGACATTCGGCTATCAGGCTAGGTGTGAAGGGAAACTGCTGTTTTCTGAGTTTTTGGACAGAGTGCACGTGTGAACTAAGGTGTAAAAGGAAAATACAATTACGGGGATTTCAGGAGGAGACAGAAGAATTTGGAAATATTTGGCAGATGTTCCAAATTCCTCTCCTCTCTAGAGTCCGTTCACTGGGTTCATGTTCATGGTCTGGAGAGTTTCCCAGTTATTTATTCTCTTCTAGTAATTGAACAAGCAGACACCGACATATAGTCACCTGGCCGTATACTGGATGGTGCACTCATGGAATATACTACCATACAGTATACAATAATCTGTCATACAAAAAATACTACCATACTGTGTTCTAATAATACTACCATACACTGCACAAATAATACTACCATACAATGCTGTAATAATACTACCATACAGTGCTCTAATAATACTACCATCCTGTGCTCTAACAATACTACCATACAAGGCACAAAGAATACTACCATACAGTGCTCTAATAATACTATTGACATACTGTGCTTTAATAATACTACCATCCTGTGCTCTAACAATACTACCATACAAGGCACAAAGAATACTACCATACAGTGCTCTAATAATAATGCTACCATACAGTGCACAACTAAAACCAACATACAGGGATAAAATAAAGACTCCATACATACTATAATCTATTAGTAGTGCAGTACAATGTCTAAGTATCACCACCATGCAGCCTCACCTACACTCAGAGATACTGCAGCTTCATCCCCCTCTTGTGTCACAGCATGCAGCCTCACCTACACTCAGAGATACTGCAGCTTCATCCCCCTCCTGTGTCACAGCATGCAGCCTCACCTACACTCAGAGATACTGCAGCTTCATCCCCCTCCTGTGTCACAGCACGCAGCCTCACCTACACTCAGAGATACTGCAGCTTCATCCCCCTCCTGTGTCACAGCACGCAGCCTCACCTACACTCAGAGATACTGCAGCTTCATCCCCCTCCTGTTTCACAGCATGCAGCATCACCTACACTCAGAGATACTGCAGCTTCATCCCCCTCCTGTGTCACAGCATGCAGCCTCACCTGCAGCTTCATCCCCCTCCTGTCACAGCATGCAGCCTCACCTACACTCAGAGATACTGCAGCTTCATCCCCCTCCTGTGTCACAGCATGCAGCCTTAGCTACACTCAGAGATACTGCAGCTTCATCCCCCTCCTGTGTCACAGCATGCAGCCTTAGCTACACTCAGAGATACTGCAGCTTCATCCCCCTCCTGTGTCACAGCACGCAGCCTCACCTACACTCAGAGATACTGCAGCTTCATCCCCCTCCTGTGTCACAGCACGCAGCCTCACCTACACTCAGAGATACTGCAGCTTCATCCCCCTCCTGTGTCACAGCATGCAGCCTCACCTACACTCAGAGATACTGCAGCTTCATCCCCCTCCTTTGTCACAGCACGCAGCCTCACCTACACTCAGAGATACTGCAGCTTCATCCCCCTCCTGTGTCACAGCACGCAGCCTCACCTACACTCAGAGATACTGCAGCTTCATCCCCCTCCTGTGTCACAGCACGCAGCCTCACCTACACTCAGAGATACTGCAGCTTCATCCCCCTCCTGTTTCACAGCATGCAGCATCACCTACACTCAGAGATACTGCAGCTTCATCCCCCTCCTGTGTCACAGCATGCAGCCTCACCTGCAGCTTCATCCCCCTCCTGTCACAGCATGCAGCCTCACCTACACTCAGAGATACTGCAGCTTCATTCCCCTCCTGTGTCACAGCATGCAGCCTTAGCTACACTCAGAGATACTGCAGCTTCATCCCCCTCCTGTGTCACAGCATGCAGCCTTAGCTACACTCAGAGATACTGCAGCTTCATCCCCCTCCTGTGTCACAGCACGCAGCCTCACCTACACTCAGAGATACTGCAGCTTCATCCCCCTCCTGTGTCACAGCACGCAGCCTTAGCTACACTCAGAGATACTGCAGCTTCATCCCCCTCCTGTGTCACAGCATGCAGCCTTAGCTACACTCAGAGATACTGCAGCTTCATCCCCCTCCTGTGTCACAGCACGCAGCCTCACCTACACTCAGAGATACTGCAGCTTCATCCCCCTCCTGTGTCACAGTACGCAGCCTCACCTACACTCAGAGATACTGCAGCTTCATCCCCCTCCTGTGTCACAGCACGCAGCCTCACCTACACTCAGAGATACTGCAGCTTCATCCCCCTCCTGTGTCACAGCATGCAGTCTCCCCTACACTCAGAGATACTGCAGCTTCATCCCCCTCCTGTGTCACAGCATGCAGTCTCCCCTACACTCAGAGATACTGCAGCTTCACAATCCAGCGCTTCATCTTCTATTTACTGTATTATTGTAGATTTGTTACAAAGTTTATTGTTATTTCTATTACTGATTTATGTAAAATGTAACAATAATTAAAAAATAAAGTGACATTTTCTCACAGCAGTAATCCTCCACTCGCCCTGGGCTTCACCTCAACACCTGGGACTTGTGACGTTCATTTTGTTTTCATACAGTATTTGCACGGGGGGAGATTATATACCGAAACACTAAAACAACAAGACGTATTTACCTCCAGAATTCTTAGTGCTCGTCTCTATTCTTTCCTAATCTGACTTGTGTTTCTCACCATTTCCAAGATCTCTGCTTACAATAACTGAGGGAGAACCTTGTGATTTCTGAGGGTACATTCTCAATCAAAGGATCAGAGCAACGGACTGAAAAGCCAACAGATCGACGCTAGGTTCACGCCTGCATTAGGTTGTCTGTTCTTTGCGTCCGCTTGAAACTCAATCTACTTAAAAAGCGCTTACCCGCGGACCCCGTAGATTATATTGGGGTCTGTGCAGAGCAGGATAGAGTTGTGCTGCTTATATGTTTGGCGCACACAGGGTTTCATAGACTGTATACAATTGTAGCAAATGATCAGCTGTGAGAAGTTTTAGGTCTGGGGGGGGTTCAGCCTCTGGATATAACCTAAAAGGTTCCCATTCACTGACAGCAAGCAGAGACCAGTAAAGGAACCGAAGCCCGTAATACGTGGAAGCATCTGGCCCATCTGGCTCCAAGACGGGTCCATTCTCCCTTTTGTTTTTTCCGGTGACTTAACCCTTTGTGTGAGAGGTATGCGGGGTATGCAATGTGCTGGCCATGTTTTCGCACCATGTTTTTTCTGCCATCCAGAAGTCAAATATTTATCACCGAGCGTTGAAAAAAAACGCGGAAGTTGTAACCGTAAGAAAAGCGAAGAGTGACAGGTGAATGTGGAGCAAAGAGGGACAGAAGAGACCGAGAGAGGGACAAAGAGGGGAGCGAAACAAAGGGACCCTGAAATAGGGGGAGGGGAGAGAAAGGGCTGAGAAACAGGCAAATGTCTCTGGTCCACAGTCCCATGTGTTCAATGAGACCCCGCACATGTGACAGTCTCTAAAACCACAGGAAGCATCACAAGCTACAAAGAGAAAGAGGTAGAGACTTAGCAAGAATCACAGAGATTATGCTGCGAGAGGGAGGGGAGAGACAGCCAACTGGCCCATAGACTGACCCAGAGACTGGGGAAGAGAGTAAGGAGAAAGTGGGAGAGACAGAAAGAACCACAGCTAATCCTGCAAGGGGAAAGCAGAGCCAGATGAAGAGACTGCAAGAGACGGAGAGAGTGTGAGTAAGAAGAGACAGCCACCTAGAGACTACGAGGAGATGTGTGCGCTCTAGAGACGAGGACACCAGTCTGGGGGGTTCTAGTTGGATACAGTGTGTCATCATAGACGTGGGGGTACTTGACTGTGGGAAACCCTATTAGAGAGGACGGTTCGTAGGAGACCGGGGTCACTGCTTGTCACCCTTAGGAGACAGCCTGATGGCCAGAAGATGACCAGAGATCCAGAGACCAGGATGGATAGATAGATAGATAGATAGATAGATAATAGATAGATAGGAGATAGATAGATAATAGATAGATAGATAGATAGATAGATAGATAGATAGATAGATAGATAGATAGGAGATAGATAGATAGATAGATAGATAGGAGATAGATAATGCATAGATAGATAGATAGATAGATAGATAGATAGATAGGAGATAGATAGATAATACATAGATAGATAGATAGATAGATAGATAGATAGATAGATAGATAATAGATAGATAATACATAGATAGATAGATAATAGATAGATAGATAGATAGATAGATAGATAGTTTAGATAACCTGAAATCATCATGAGCACATTGTTAGTTTCCTGCCCTTCCTCTCCCCTCTGCACCCCCAGCCCCTCTTCTACCAATGTTGACCCCTCTCCCCCAGGTGCTGTGGCCCCTGGTTCCGCCGCTTTTCCTTGCCCTTCCCGGGGCTTTCTCCGCAGTCTTCGGATCTTATACCACATTCTAGAAGAAGAAGGTGGCGGACAGGTGCACGTCCAAGATATTGAGGGACTTTGGGGTGGTCCGAGCATCCTGGCAGGGGTCCCACAGGCTCTTAGAGATGCCACCGCTTCAAGTGGAGGATACCTGAGTTTTCCTCGCCTGGTGAGGGGGCTTACCCAAGCACTGAGAGCGGGAGACCCTCAAGACACAGCCGCCCCAAGGAAGAGAGGTGAGCCTGAGGATGTGACGGATCCTTCTATCATTGTCTCTGGTTTTATGTTTAGGTTTTCTCTTCTCCTCCCGTCGCTGCTCGGACACTTGTGTATCATCGCCCTCTATAATCTGCACCATCTGTCTGCCTGTAATCTGTACATTAAGAGGAAAGGGCTAAGCAGGGGGGATTATTACTTCATGTAAAGATGACTTTAAGGGTGTATGAGAGGGGTCTGGATGTATCGTGGGGGGTGGGACTCCCATTGATGGCTGAGACTGTCCTAACGCATTGATTAGACATTTCTGTAATGAGTCATTTCTTCCATGGGATGGTAAAGCCATTGACTTCTCATGGCCAGGACTTGTTGAATAGGGGTCCCGAATGCCAGGACTACTTGGTTCAGGGTGTCAGTAGGACTGTCCCATAATGGAAACTTAATGCTGGGACTATGTTGTTCGGGTTATCAGTGGGAGCGCCACCTAGTGGACCCTCAGTACCAGGGCTATTTTGTTGATGGCACTAATGGGAGAACCAACTAATGGACCCACAATGCTGGGACGACTTTGTTCAGGCTACCAGTAGGGGTGCCAAATAATGGTCACGTTTAGCCAGGGCTGAAATATACTCGTAGAGCACCTGCTGGTGTGTTTAGCTCACAGAGCATTGTGTAGACGGGACACACTTCTAGGGCAGGACCAGCTATGGCGGGGTCACTACTGCCTCCAAATGTAACAAGACATAAGACATAACCAGAACATGAAACCATACCATAGATATAACTAGGACCTATCAGAAAGCTGTCGTGTCCTTTATACAGTGAATATAGGGAGCTGTCATCGTATAAAGTGGTGACCTGTCACTAGGATATGGAGTCTGTATTCTGTATACCCCTATGTGAGCGCATCATCCCTATACAAAACTCCAGATCACATGACCCATTTCTATAGAAGCTTAGAAGGAAGTAAGAGAAGAGAGACACTGAATAGAAGCTTTCCATCACAACCAAAGTGTAGGTTAGGACTTCTCTATACATGTCCTGCATGAGAGACAGATTCTCCTCTACTCACTGTGTACCTGTGCACACAACAGATATAGCATGTAGAGGGGAAAACTGCAGAATAAGAGATAGATATTTCTGGATATTATCTATCATCTATCTACTATCTATCTATCTCCTATCTATGTATCTATCTATCTATCTATCTATCTATCTATCTCCTATCTATCTATCTATCATCTATCTATCTATCTATCTATCTATCTATCATCTATCTATCTATCTTCTATCTATCTATCTATCTATCTATCTATCTATCTCCTATCTATCTATCTATCTATCTATCTATCTATCTATCTCCTATCTATCTATCTATCTATCTATCTATCTATCTATCTCCTATCTATCTATCTATCTATCTATCTATCTCCTATCTATCTATCTATCTATCTATCTATCTATCTATCTATCTTCTATCTATCTATCTATCTATCTATCTATCTATCTATCTCCTATCTATCTATCTATCTATCTATCTATCTATCTATCTTCTATCTATCTATCTATCTATCTATCTCCTATCTATCTATCTATCTATCTATCTATCTATCTATCTATCTATCTATCTATCTCCTATCTATCTATCTATCTATCTATCTCCTATATATCTATCTATCTATCTCCTATCTATCTATCTATCTATCTATCTTCTATCTATCTATCTATCTATCTATCTATCTATCTATCTCCTATCTATCTATCTATCTATCTATCTATCTATCTATCTCCTATCTATCTATCTATCCATCTATCTATCTCCTATCTATCTATCTATCTATCTATCTATCTATCTATCTATCTATCTATCTATCTTTCTATCTATCTATCTATCTATCTATCTATCTATCTATCATCTATCTATCTATCTCCTATCTATCTATCTATCTATCTATCTATCTATCTATCTTCTATCTATCTATCTATCTATCTATCTATCTATCTATCTATCTATCTATCTCCTATCTATCTATAACCATCTCCTATCTATCTATCTATCTATCTATCTATCTATCTATCTATCTATCTATCTATCTATCTATCTATCTATCTCCTATCTATCTATCTATCTTCTATCTATCTATCTATCTATCTATCTTCTATCTATCTATCTATCTATCTATCTATCTATCTATCTATCATCTATCTATCTATCTATCTATCTATCTATCTATCTATCTATCTATCTCCTATCTATCTATAACCATCTCCTATCTATCTATCTATCTATCTATCTATCTATCTATCTATCTATCTATCTATCTCCTATCTATCTATCTATCTATCTATCTATCTATCTATCTATCTCTATCCCCAATGACACTATATACAGTATATTCCACTATACAGATCCCCCCAATCGGTTGATTTTCCCACCAGCTTCTCATTTTCCCTGCAGCGGCCACTACAGGCGATCTGCAGTATTACATCTAATCCCTGGACAGGCCGGATCTCCCAGAGTGAGACTACTTTTTGTTAGTAGTTTTCCATCCTCGCTCACCGTGTGATCCTTCTATGACATCGGTAGAGACAATGGCTCTGCGGAGATGTGACACATTTTTAGGTCTCACAGATGTGGGTTTGCTCCAATGTACCCCAGTCTATTTAGCTCCTGTGTATCTAGATCGGGTGTTGATACCCCGCCGCGC